>NC_090759.1:46564649-46567149 GCF_036898095.1 Palaemon carinicauda
GCTCGGGAGTGTATGTAATTCACCAGCCGTAATAATGATAATATATATATATATATATATATATACATACTGTGTATGTGTGTTTATGAATGAGTGTGTTATTGTTTGTTGGTTTACTTATTTCTGGGTGTATGTCTATCTTTGTATATATTTCTGATGTAATAAGCTTCATACTTCGTAGGTAGTAGGTTAGCCAAGGCACCAGCCACCCACTGAGATACTACCACTAGAGGGTTATTGGGTCCTTTAACTGGCCATATAAAAACACGTGTGATCCCTACCTCGTTACGGCTCATTTTTCCTTCGCTTATACTTGCACTAATTAGTCTGCCCTATTATTTACATAGTCTCATCTTTCCTCACACACCTGACAACACTAAAATGATTTAGAAAAATTTTCCTAACTAAAGGGGGTTAACAACTGTACCCTATTGTTCATTGGCTACTTTGCACTTGGTAAGGGTAAAAAAGACTCTTTAGCTATGACAAGCAGCTCTTCTCTGTTCTCTAGATTCTGGCAGTGCCATAGCCTCTGCACCGTCTTCACACTGTCTTGGGGTAGAATTCTCTGGCTTGAGGGTACAATCAAGCACTCTATTCTAACGGTTCCCCTATTTCTTTTCCTCAAAGGGTATTTTCCATGTTAAAGCCCTTGGGCTTATATCATCCAGCTTTTCCAACTAGGGTTGTAGCATAGCTAATAATAATAATAATAATAATAATAATAATAATAATCATAATAATAATAATAATAATAATTATCATAATAATAATTATTATTATTATCATTAATACAGAAAAAGCTTCTAAGACTCAGGTTAGAAAAATCATAACTAAAATTTATGCACAAACAATCAAACTAAAATTTATGCACAAACAATCAAACTAAACTTTGAAGCTAAGGAACAATCACAATGCTAGCCCTTCTCTCTCTCTCTCTCTCTCTCTCTCTCTCTCTCTCTCTCTCTTATTTGCTGGCAAAGGAAAATGAAACAGGAGGCCTCAGCCCCCTGTTAACGAGAAATGGTAATCAACGGATTTAAGAATACCCTAGACACCAGAGGAGTTGGAAATAGGGGAGAATGACCTACACAAAGTAACGAGAGAGAGAGAGAGAGAGAGAGAGAGAGAGAGAGAGAGAGAGAGAGAGAGAGTAATAATGGGACGGAATTACTGTTAGATAAAAGCGTCGCTTTAATATGAAATTCCGGTAATTAAAGTACCCTTTGTTGCCATAAGCAAATGTAGTAAATGTTAATTACAATTATTATTGCTATTAGCAGATTAGAGCATAAGCTATATGAGGGGATTAATTAATATAGGGAAGGATCTGTCATGCAAATACATTGGGCGGCTGTTCTAGCCCTCACTGTGACGTAGGCAATCGAAATTTGTACGATTTGGGAAAGGCTAAAACGAGGCTAAAATGTGTTTGGAAATTGCTATATATATGAATTGGAAGTATAGCTAGATACCTTCTAGAATACAAAAGTTTTATCGATTTGTCTTTAAGTTCAGATAAACAAAAACCTAGTCAAACGAAAAATTGTGCCAAGGTCTTCATACGTTAAATCATTTTTCGTTTGAGTCAAATTAATGTATTTCTTTGAAAGCAAAAAGATGAATAAATTCACAAACTTCTTCATTATGAAAAAGAGAATATGGTAAATGAACTCAATACAAAACTTTCCTGTTACACCACTTATCTCCACTATAGAGGTATCAATTAATAAATTAACTTTAATAGATGGACAATAATAATTACAAATAAATAATTAGACAGCCTCGAAACTTTCACCTTATGAATGCATGTGATAAGAGTTACCAGACTCTGTTCACCAGACCATGATATTCCCAGCAGGAATAGACACGTACGCAAAAACCTCATGGCAATTGGAAGTTCCACATATCATATGGTTTAAATTATTCTCAAGAAAATAAAGCCACTCTTCGTACGTAGAATACTTTTCATGGATCATCTCTTCACTTATGTTATAATAATACACCTAAAAGCCCTCCAGAAAATCTAAAACTGGTGTCAATTGCATCCGATTGAAAAGAATTAACGTAAGTCTGTGTTACATTGTTTTATTATCAACATGAAAACAGGAGAGAGAGAGAGAGAGAGAGAGAGAGAGAGAGAGAGAGAGTTGCTCTTTACGCCCAGTGGTGAGGTCATTACGGCAACTGAATCAAATCCATTCACATTAAAAATCATTAAAAATCGTGTTTTGCAATTTCATTTAACAATGGTTCTCGCATCCATCACTCGCCGGAGAATCACCTGTGATGGCCATATATTCGCAACTCCTCTAATTTACTGCTACTCACTGATGAATCATTGTGAATCGCTTTGAATATAGTGTAGGCAAGAGAGAGAGAGAGAGAGAATCGATTGCGCCATGATTAATTCAATGAAATAGACTGCAAAATAAATTTAACCTATTGTTAGAACTCTGCTTTTTCAAATTGAATAAAATTAAAATTTATGCTCTGATTA
>NC_090759.1:46572149-46579649 GCF_036898095.1 Palaemon carinicauda
CAACAATTATTTTTACCTCCCATATACTTCCATGTACCACCACTCACACCAAAACACGACGAGAACCGTTCATTCACAACAATACTTGAATAGTATGACTGCAACATTGCCGGTTGGAGGGAAAGCTTACCACAGTGGGTAAATGAAATAATTTCCTCAACTGTACTAGCCACTACTGAAATCAAGGTAAATGAGATGTGTTTGGCAGTGGGCAACATCATCCCTAAAGACTCGGTAAATGGCGGAAAGCTGTCTCCTTCAGGAGGCGTCCTTTCCAAATGTAAATAGTCGTGTGGGGAAAAGAAAAAGATCCATTTATGACCACGTACACAGCTATGACGACCAACGTTGTTCAAATAAAAAAAAAAATTGAACACTTCGAAATTTATACATTTGTCGAGGAACCGGTCCAGACTCAATGGATTAAATGTAGAAATTGGTATTCTCTGAGATATACCAAACTTCAGAGAAAATAAAAAAAAAAAACTTCATCAAGATATGCTTTCACATTTTTTTTTAAATTTTCCTTCAAATCTTCAGTAAGAATATTATAAGTAATGCACCATTACGTATTATCCGTTACCATACAAAACAACGAAGAACAAAGACAGAAGCCTAAAACAAACTTTGAGAAAATCTCATGGTCAAGAAGAATTTCTTTGAACCATTTATACCACTACCACCGTCCCACGTAGTAGGTCTCGGGAACAACCACAGTACTCAGACATATAAAATATGCAAAGAAAGAATAAATTCCTAATTTCAGAATAAAAAATTCGCACATGTACCAAGTGAATCTAGATGGAGTTCGTGTCGCGAGCAAATGGCTCTTGCGGATTCCTGCCATTCCTTCTCTGTGTCTGAATAATTCTGAATCCAAAACAACCAGGCAGCAGCGACAACGTCCTGCATTCAAGCCATGTCATCTCTCTTGCCGTAACTTTTTTTTTTACCACAAACTTAAAGGAAAATATAATAGCTGTTGGCTCAGCAAAACTGGAATATCTTTCGAACAAGATGCGATTATTCATAATGTTGAAGTCGACTCTCTCTCTCTCTCTCTCTCTCTCTCTCTCTCTCTCTCTCTCTCTCTCTCTCTCTCTCTCTCTCTCTCTCTCTCTCTCTCTCTTCATTAAAATGTTAATAATAAAAAAGACGAAGATCCAAAATCACAACTGTCAAAATATCAGCTGATCACGGTAGATAAAAAGGGAAAATTTGGTTTACTAATAAATTATCTAAAACTCTGCTAATTATAGCTTGGCTGCTATCCAATTCAATTGAAAGAATCCATATACAATAAAACCTACATCTGCACACTAAAATTTCACCTTGGATTGCGCTCTGTAATATTCAAAATTTTGGACAATTTCTCTTTCCTATACATTTCGTGTGTGAAATTTAAAAAAAAAAAAAAATCATCCATGTTCCTTATGCCAGATTATTACCCATGAAATATTGCAAAGAACTTAATGCTTTATTCTTAGTAACTCCGAAAGCAAAATACTAGGGTTTTTATCAGCACTTCTATTTGTAAACTTTTCTCTAACATTTCTTCTAAATTACTTCATACCAGTGTTTTCGTGTAGTAAAAACTGTTCCCTCCACTCCTTGACCAGCGTTCTTTTTATTGTTTTTCTTTTTTTTATCTCTTCTTTATTAGTCTTGTACATTACCAAAAAGTTAATCTATGCCAAGACATTCCAGATAGTTTCAAAATATCTACTATACTTCTATTCCCAATATTGTAATAGTAACAATTTCAACCTGCTTCACAGCCTGACAGACATTGCTCATCTCTTCTTATTCCGTTGTTTTGGTTAACTACATCAAAAACGTAGATTACCTTAAATCTACTTCTGTGTCTTTTTCCCTTGATAAATGATTTAGCAATGGCAATAGCAAAATAGTGACAGCAAAACAAAATAATCGGCAGCAAACATTAACAATAACTATATTCAAGATATAAAAGTATTTACAATATTTCACAGGATTCGCAAAATACTCACAGTTCACCAATCTTATAATAGATCTAAAAAATCGTCTTGTGATGCATGATTTTGCTTTAAGTCTCTGAAGTGAGAGACAGAGGACGACGAAATTAAGTAATTTCAGATATAAAAGACGACGAAAAGGAATACAGCTTCTTATGATATTCATTCTTCCAAAAATTCATCATCATCTTCCAATTACTGTAACATGTAAATGAAGTACAAAATTCTGGGTCACAGCAAGGGTTATTGAGATGTCTCCAAAGGAGCAATGTTCTCTCGGAGAAAAAGATGTAAATCTATCTTCCAGAGCGCTAGCGTTTTCTTTTTATGCCAAGGACCAGTTCTTTCGGACTCTGGAATGTCCTGGGCTAATTTCACCAATACGCACGCCTGGCCAGTGGCGACATAGAATAAGTTTTGAGAAATATCCAGAGGTTCCTCTTTCTGCAACCAAAACGACATCTTTGAGTTACAAATCATTACAGCGCCTTTATCTTTACATTAACATTTAATATGTAAAAATAAGCCTTTTTCCAAAGAGCCTATAACATTATAACATACAATAGATGATTATAATTTACATACAACACTCCCTACACATAATTTTTTAAGGTTCGATCATAATGATAAAAAGAATCCTTCCTATTTCAAAATTTTGAGTCTTCTGGTGAATTTAATTTCCTTGTTAGATTACTTCACACATCCCAAGAAACGGGTTCTAAAATCATAGTTTTTCTCTAACTATAAACTTCAATGTCTTGTATATTTTTCTTAACACTATTAATATCCTCCATCTCAGTTCGCAATATTCCTCTGATATTTAGAAAACTTATTTGGTCTCTTTTAAAAGGAAAACAATTATAGGGAAACACCTTTAGCACATACTTAAAACTTACCCTTATCTGCAGATCACGTTACTTTGCAAAATGGGTGACCTCTCTCTCTCTCTCTCTCTCTCTCTCTCTCTCTCTCTCTCTCTCTCTCTCTCTCTCTCTCTCTCTCTCTCCCAGTATCATGGAAGTCCAAATAACCAACGAAATTTGTAAGCTTGCTTCTCAACTGATCAAAAACCAACTTACTGCATTTCACATTTACTGTACACCTACACAGTAAAGATTGGTGATATTTGGACCACATGGTGTGGAACTTTATTTCACTCTGATGTCGTATTTTAGATTTGTTCTAAGCGTTTGTATTCCTTTAGGTATATTAGAGCTTTAATAGTTTACGAACTTCGTGTTAAGCAGAACCATTTTAACACGATTTCAAATTAAAGGATTATTTTGATTAATAACGTTAACTGGAAGTTGAGTCTCAATTGCAGTTGCATAGCAAATTCATTTTCATTTTCAATATAAAAATGAATACATAAGAGAGAGAGAGAGAGAGAGAGAGAGAGAGAGAGAGAGAGAGAGAGAGAGAGAGGAGAGAGAGAGAGAGAGAGAGAGAGAGAAGGATTCCTTATTCAGCTCCGGGATGAATCTTTCGTCTTTATCCTCCTTGAGGATTTCTTAATTTTCTCCTTACAGCTTTAAATGACAATTTGGTTATCATTGTTTTTGCTCCTCCCATTTTCACCGTTTTATACTCTGGTTCCATGCTACCCTACATCCCCTGGCCCTCCCTATCTCTTCCCCCATTCCTCCTCCGAACTCATCTCCTGTTCAACGCTCATAACCCCCTCAATCATAGCCTCATTTAAGTGATGAGTTTGACAGACTCATCAACACGCCACGCTCATGTTCAAGTAACAGCAAGGGCTCTTAAGAGAAGAGGGGAAATTGGGATTTATGGCCCGTGGTAGATGAGGGGAAAAAATAGAGGGAGTAATGGCATCAAATAATGGGAAGGAGAAGGATGAAGAAGAGAACAAACGGAAACTATGGTCAACACAATAAAATAAAATTTACTTGCGATAGAAAAAAAAAAAAAGGCATTATGATAAAAAATAGGTACAGTATCTGTGAAAAAATAATTCAAAGTAGCAGTTACATTAGTAGTGACAGTTTATTTCCTTTATAATGATGATATGATTTAGATAGTATTAAATAACTTCCTATTTGGTCATATTCCACAATTTTAAAACAGCAAGGAACCTCTCATAATACGCCTAATTCCTGTAGCTCCAAATTAATTAGAAATCAATCATTTGCTTGACGTGTCATCCAGTTAAATTTCTAGACTCTCGAGATTTGACTTACTATGGGGGATACTAAAGAAAAAAAGCATAAGTATAGAATTTTAACAGTCATATATGAGAATTTCAGAGCAAATAGGGTAAAGGTAAAAGCCAAAAAGCAATCAACTATTACAGAAGATGCTCTGCTAACAACATTTAATAACGTTTCCTCTATAGCGGAACACACAAGGTTTTCTAGTCATTGCGCATCTGCGTCCACATTCCCTTGAGGAATTCTTATTCATTCTGATTTACGTTTGTTATTAAATAGATTAACTGGACCACTGAGCCAAAGTATCTGGATCTCATAGGGCTAACTAAAAGGATTTCCCTAACCATTGAAATGTAATATTATTCAGTAAATTTAAATTTTGATAATCGAGTTATATGAAAATATTAAAGATTCTGAGAAAAAATTCTTAAATGAATTATTCCCAAAGATTGGTATTCGTTTCTAGATGTATTATTTGAAAATAGGGATTAGGACATGTTATTCTTTTTTTGCCATTTGTCCAGGGTTCAAATATGTGTGACCAGTTCAAAGACTAGATTTACCTTAACATGGCGCTCCTTTGGTTTTTTAAAACGCCTCTAAGCAATGGTGCATTTTTTATGTTCTATTTTTTAGATTCGTTATACATTAAAACCTGTTATATATTACAGATGAAGTGTTTCAGATGTCGTTTATGCTCATTGTTGCTCTATAAACGACAACACTCGAAATTTCCAGACAGGTTCCTCCAGAGCCATATGATTTTGCTTCTTTATTGTTATTCATTTGTGTCATATAACACATCGCTGGGGCCGGGGAGGCAATTCAACACCAAAGTACAAAATAGGAGACCAATTTTGAAGGAAGATAAAGAAAAAGAATTAAAACTAGGTGCAACTGGTGGACCAGGGGACGCTGCAAAGAACTCTAAGTAACGATTCGCCTGCATATATTTTTCTTTAATGGTATTGAATGTTTATAATCCCTACATAAACAAAACTTATATTTTTTGCACTTAATATTCTTCTCATGTATAGACATTTCATCCGAATGGCAAAACGAGGATCAATTCGATGAGCATTCAGATATTGTTTTTATAAAATATATGTTTATCGTATGAATTGAAAATAAAAACCAACATCAATCTTACAGTATTACTGGCCTTGGAAATTTTCTTAGGTAGATTTGATGACAAAGTTACAACGGATAGTTCCGTTGCCCAAGTAAAAATATCACCTCCAAAGAGGAATATCAAATGTTTTAAGAAATAAAAGAACTAGGCGATAAACTTAAGGTTATAGTAGTGATGAAATCGGTTGACCATCACGCTCGTGAATTACTCATGAGAACTGTGCAAGAGTGAGAAGTAGGTATCCCACAAGGTCAAACAGAGAGGAAGCGCAGGAAATAACAATGGTTTACCTGGAGAGTAGTGCCAAAGACAAACCCCAACCCCCTTCTGGTATAGGCACAGAAACAAGTCTCTTAATACATGCACGGAAAGACGAGGAACTTGGGCTCCTGTTTTACAAAGTATGTATGGGGTAACTATTTTCAAGTAGAATCTTTCATTCTGTCCAAAATAATTGCGCATGTAGGACCTCTAAGTGACATAGAGTGATAAAGAGGTGGTCAGTCTTAGCTAAGGCTAATGAAATTACACGAGGACATGTAATTAATCTTTTCTTTGAATTACAGGACAAAATTACAGATATATTTAAAGAGTCTGTTCATAAATTTTGAAATACAGATGGATCATTCAACGTCTGACATGTAGCCTATCTTTTCTACAGACTTATAGCTTTGTAATATGAAATTTGCAGGATTAATTGCCTTTTTTACTGTAGTCCATCCAACTGTAAATGAATTTTAAAGGTTACTGCGGTCATGAAATTATGATGTAGTTAGCTACCACAGCAATAAAAATATCACCTTAAAAATGGAAGATAGTAGTATGGTATTGAATGGAATAAATGTATATACATGTGTATATATTAATGTACTGTTAAGTATTACGAACATTAACATAAATTTTCATAAAATCCAAGTAAACTTCATCATCATTATCAAGAACGCTCACTGATACAGTAGAATTATGGATTGTATGTGCAAGAAACACCTTCCTTTCATTGGCTTTTTCCCCATTTTGGAGGCAGCATACACATACAACAGGACTGGAATTTACAGGCATGAAGGAAAAAGGAGGAATAAATACAAACAGTATTTCAATCAGTCCTTCAGCCCTGGCATGCAACCCACCTTTGAACCTACAAAAACAAAAAAGAAGCAAAAATAAAAGGATTAAAGTCAGATTTGCTCTCTCTCTCTCTCTCTCTCTCTCTCTCTCTCTCTCTCTCTCTCTCTCTCTCTCTCTCTCTTACGAATAATTCTAGGTGCATTTTTCCTATACAATACTATTTTCGTCAAAATACACATATCGAAATTATGTCTTGTATGTGAGCAAATGAGAAACGCTCATTATTACACAGCAGAAATATTCAACAACTCTCCCATTGGGTCTTTACCAATTATATTATAAGCTATCATTACGAAATATCTTTTCCCCTTTACACGCGAATGACTGATGTGTTTGACTGGATTTTTTTCTTAGTTTTGTATAAAGACCGCTGATATCTTATCGCCTAAGTTGTATGTTATATTTCGAAAGTTAGCAAGATGAGGTTATGTTACCACTTGGAGAATTCGTAATGTTACTCCATTATGTAAATGTGTTTATGGTAACTCAATTCCTCATGATTAACGCCCAATTTTCATAACTCCTATATTATCTAAAGTTTTGAAAGTCTTTTGACAAAAAGTCTGAATAGCTACGCTAAAGGTAATAATATATCCCTTAGTGACAAGTTGACTTTCGTACAGGGTTTGGAACATGCGATGCACTTCTTAAAATCTATGCTATACAGAAATCCCTTGATTGTGATCAGGAAGTTTGTATGATTAGCCTTTACTTTAGTGCTGCCTTTTACCGTGTTAATCATGAGGCCCTTGTTTTCAAACTCAAACAGATAGGAGTAGGCGAGTCTTCTGTTAGTATCATTATTGAACTTTTAAGAAATAGATTGCAAAGAGTTGTTGATAGGCATCATATTGAGTATAGGAATTTGGTATCTGGTGTTCCTCAGGTTAGTGTTCTTGGCCAATTATTTTTCATACTATATTCACATATGGGGTTTGATCTAGTAAACAAGCTTGTCACATATACAAATGAGGCTACTCTATTTACATCAATTCCATCTCCTGAATGTAGATCTAGTGCTGCTGAATCCCTTAATAGAGATCTAGCTGAAATCATTATCATTGTCTGGTGCAAATTA
>NC_090759.1:46584649-46604649 GCF_036898095.1 Palaemon carinicauda
TCATTTCACATCACTTCCCTATCAACTCTATCAGACGCTTTCTCAAGATCCATAAAGGCAACATATACCTCCTTGGCTTTGGTTAAATATTTCTCGCATATCTGCCTAACTGTAAAAATCTGATCTATACATCCCCTATCTAATCTAAAACCACCTTGTACTTCTAAGATTGCATTCTCTGTTTTTTTTCCTTAATCCTATTAATTAGTACTCTACCATACACTTTTCTAACCACACTCAACAAACAAATATCCCTTGAATTACAACACTCGTGCACATCTCCCTTACCCTTATATAGTGGTAACACACGCACATACCCAGTCTACTAGTAACATTGACAACATAAAGCACATATTACATAATCTCACCAACCATGCAAGTGTAGTCGCACACCCTTCCTTCAACATCTCACCATCCATACCAGGTGCTTTTCCTATTCTCGTTTCATCTAGTGCTCTCCTCACTTACCCTCTTGTAATCTCTCTCTCATTCTCATCTCGCATCACTGGTACCTCAACACCTGCAACAGCAATGATATCTGCCTCCCTATTATCCTCAACATTCAGTAAACTTTCAAAATATTCTGCCCACAATTTCCTTGCCTTCTCTTCTTTTTAACAACCTTCCATTTCTATCCTTCACTGTCTCTTCAATTCTCGAAGCAACCTTCCTTAATCTCTTCATTTCTTTCCAAAACTACTTCTTATGCTCTCCTTGACCCCACCTCCAGTCAGCCGCCCTCTTTGCCTCAGCTACCTTACGTTTTGCTTCAACATTTTTCTCTCTATATCTTTCATACTTCTCTACACTATTACTCTGCAGCTATTCTTCAAATGCCCTCTTTTTCTCTTCCACTTTTATCTTCATTCCTTCATTCCACCATTCACTACCCTGCTTCATGTTGCCTCTAACAATCTTCTTGCCACACACATCACTAGCAATCCCAACAAAATTTTCTTTTACTAAGTTCCACTCCTCTAAACTATCAGTTTCTCTCACTTTCACTCCGTCATATGCCATTTCCAACCTATCTTGATATTCCATTTTAACGTCAGGTTTTATCAACTATTCAACCTTCACTACCTCCCTTTTAGATCCCCTCAACCTATCCCCACACTCTTTTGCTACAACTAATTTTTCTTCCATTTTTCTGACTGGAGATACATTAACGTGATGAAAGGGTTTATGTAATGCCACAATTAGCGAAGCTGTCCACCCCTACTACGTTGATATGCTGTGAGCAATCAGAAAAAAACAGTTGGCCAGCGTAGTGATGAAAACTGGCCAAACCCAGACATATATAATGCCATTCCCAATGCCTTTGACCTAAAATGGACTAGAAACAGCTGCATTTATTGTTTGTTGTTGTTTTTTTTATTGTGTGTGTGTGTATATGTGTATATATATATATATATATATATATATATATATATATATATATATATATATATATATATATATATATATAATGTGTGTGTATGTATATATATTCATATAAACATACACACAAATAATGTATATATATATATATATATATATATATATATATATATATATATATATATATATATATATATATACATACACATATATATACACTCTTAGTACGTTTGTCTCGTCAATTTTTGAGACTTTCGGAAATAAAGCCAAATAAGTGATGGTATTCGAATAGCTAAACATGGTGAAGATAATGATTTGAACTCCAACACTGCATTGCTCACATGAATAAAATATTCTTTTTGTAAGCATAATAATTGGAATCCTTAAGCAACATATCGTTCACTATGTTCGATAACTTCAAAGGATATTCAAAGGACCGTTTTAGCACATGTTCGTAAAAATTATGGTATTATTTCCTTGATTATTGTTAACCTATAGTTATCAAATGTTGACGAGAAGAGGTGTTGAAATTTAAAAACTTAAATACATACATCACTATATGACACATATTTTACATGTAGATGAAGCTAATCAGTACCAAACAAATATTCTTATGAATGATGCAAATTTTGAAATATTTATTCATTAAGACAATTATTGACAAAGAACATCATGCACTATCCTGAAATGAGGATCTATAAACGAATTGGAAATGTAATTTGGGGCACATGGCCTCCATTGGAGCCCGTGAAGTCATTAAGATCCCGTGGAACGTGGGGAAATCCTACCTTTATCGTGAAATAAAAGTCAAAGGAGGTCTGACATCAAGATGGAAGAAAAAAATGGGAAAGGAAGAAAAGTAGATAAGTATCACATGGTGGACTGAAGGCACTACCCTTTACGAGGCTAGGAATGGGGAGTTAAGCAACAGATACAAACTATGCATGATGACGAGCATCGTTATAAAACTGAATCAGTTGCAAATTTAATTAGTTCCTATTCTGCATACCTGCAAGAGTCAGTGTTCATAATTAATATATTACGTCACGTATCTCAATTTGACCTTGGCTAAAGGAAGTGGATCGACAATGACCTTAGATGTCAGGATGCCTGATAACTCCTAATCAATCAATTAAAGGAAGTGGATCGCAACAAACATAAGGAAGAACGACTGTTGTTCCAAAGGAAACATGATAAAGATAATATCTCTTTCGTTAGTAAACGTACACTCTTAGGAGAAACTTTAGATATCGAATAGCTGTATCTGCAATACATTAATGTTATTACAAGACGTACCTTATTTTGCTATATCTGGGGTGGTCAGAGTAAGATACTACTGAGTAGTCCCTGACTTTTCCTTCTATCTACATATTCACGTTCAAGATATTTTATAAAGAGAATTCCCATAACTTTCCTTTTTTGGATTCCTCCTGTATTAAAATAATACCGTTTTCGACCTATGACAACTTTTTAAGAAAGAAAATACAAATATGCTGAATACACTAAATTGGGAAGGAGGGGATTTCTTGGTTTTAACATTCTAACGGAATATTTTTATTGCCGGAAGAAGAATACAGCCATTTCCACGACTTCTTTTAGTCATAACTTGTTAGTTCAGTTAAAAAAAAAATCTTTCAAACCTAAGACTATTCGATGGGTCTAGTTCTCAAAGAACCCTAGTTTCTTCTTATTAAATAATAAAACAACCCAGAGGAGTACATCTTTTTATGGCACTAGAAATTAAATACTTTACTCGAAATAGTTACAAAACTTTTTACAGAGAATACCTAATCATATAATCAATTTGATTAATGGCTTTTGCTTATTTACAAATTGCCACTAACAACGCGGAAACCGTCAGAACAACCGGATATTGAGCGACAAGGGCTACTGTCTCCTGGAAACGCGAAATGCTGGAATATTGCACCAAGACTTCGATGATATTACAAACGTCTCCGTCACCCCCAACTGACGACCACCACTCCAAATTGGACGTCACCCGGGCCAACCCCACTGAATTCTCCAGGATCACCAGTAACCCAATCGGAGATATCAAGAAGGAAGCGAACCGCATCTAACCCATAACCTAGGAGGAAATCATCGAACATCCACATATTCCAGTCTGAAATCGATCCTGCTTGACCGAAGGTCTAACCATAACTATCCTTGACTCTTGTTACTTCAATGTTGCCACTGGATCCGCCTAAGAATTCCGCCTCTATTACCGAAAACCACCAAAACATCTACCAATTTAAACTAAATATAATTATAATTTCTATACTTTATGTTAGTTTTAGTTGAAAATACAATGCAGATCAACAGATATAAAAACATAGACTTCATATTATAAATATAAAACAGATTTATATGCCATAAATGTGTTTTCAACCTTGATAACTATGCGGAAATATTTTCCGCCCCAGACAGAGTAAAGCAGAAATCGGAAATTGAAATGATCGAGATCCGTCTATAGCTTAATTTTTCCGTCATTACCCTCACAATTCCGCCTTTTGAGCAACCCTGCTTGTCATTCTACACTACCTCTGCAAGCATATGGGGTGTTGTTACAGTGGCAACCTTCTCGTGGCCTAGCAAATGACCAGTCTAATATTCTCTCTAACATTTAATGTTACGCGAGGTACAGTACCTGCTTATTTCAATTACTAACCTACGTCATAACCTGACCACAGTTGTCCGTAGAGGTCACCGAATAAAGAAAGTGTTACCTCGAGTCTAGACATTATTTCTAACTGCTATTGATTAGTGGCATTCGTACTGTTAGCATGTATTACGTTTAAGTGGGTGCAAGGCCCAAAATGCTCATGTGCACGTTAAGCTCACAAATATTCATATACTATTTTGTGTTAGAGATGTAAGAATATTAGGGAAGCATTTACGTTAATATTCAATGAGCACTCATGTGGCAGCAGTAACTTCTGTGTGAGCCTTGTTAGTTTTTTTGCAGTCCAATTGACCTCACTCTAGGAATCGATGGTACATATCGCAAGTGGAACTATCATTGACGATACGGATATATCGATCAAGAATGACCTGTTAATATATCTTTAGAATCCGCACCATGGAGATTTTGATTACAAGTACAGAACCTGAAATTGGTAGCAATGCGTTCCACGGGGCCAAAGATAGATTATCATCTCTTACAATAACTGAATGGATAACATCAATATCACCTACTTCTCAATGCAACTTGATACGGACTTTAATCATAGTCATTGTTGATAGGAGATTCGTTGTTCTCAATGTAAAGCAATTTCATATCGGTGGGTAATTTGATGACCCATTTTTTAAAGTAAAAAAAAAAAAACATGAATTATAAGGGAGATGTTCTCCGTTTCATTTATTATCCATATTTATGAGATTTTCATTGAAAATCAGAAATAATCCTTCAAGAATATCAAAGTTATTCCTACCTTCTAAGACGGTTTCATTAACCCGTTGAAGATGACCTACAATATAGATCATAAGTACAAACCGGTTGTTCCCAAAACTTATAGACTTTAAAGCCATTATCGGATAAAAAAAAAATATCAACGTAGTTTAAAACGATCTTTCGTTTTTGTATAAAAAAAGAAAGAAAATCCCTTTCATTGCTTCCCACCGTTAATTTCATCAATTTTTCAACTCACAAGCATACAAGCTTAAAAGTTTCATAAACTACATAATTCAAATTTGGCTATCAGTAAATAAGTTTTATATAATAAGAGTTGAATAGTCTATATTATCCTTTTAGCGTAACTGTAAATAGCATTTTAACCTTTTATGGGTAAACATCAATTTTGATGTTCAAGTCCGATAAAGGTACTGAAAAATTTACTGTAAATTCAAAATAGGGGGATGAGAACCAAGATTGAGTTGTTCTATTAGAAGATATAGCATCAAATCATACAGTGGAGAAACATTTAGAGCCGTTAAAAAATATTGCATGCCGTGAACCTGTAAGTTATATATGCCAGAATGAATGAGCTTTATGGAGACTGTGAAGGTACTATTTTATGTTGATATAGTTAAGCATGGACAGGCTTTATGTACTATGAGAGGGGGAGATGCAATTGTATAAAATGAATCAATGACCTAAATAAAGAAAGGATGAAGAATTTTCCGGAAAAAATAATTTTCAGCGCAGTTTACTAGCGGTAGGGGGATGGTGGTAAGGGGGGGGACTCCAGTATTTTTTCAACGCAACGTCACCGTTCTCTGCACCTTTTGCTACTTCCAGGACCTTGGCTACTTCTTACTTAGGTGCGGTCGATGTTTCTGACCAGCTTATACCGTCTCACGTAATCCTGGATCTTAACTCCTCTCCCTGATGCCAGCCACTTACATGCATGTTGGTCTCTTTCATTCATCTCACCTGCAACTTTAATCAATCATTTTCTCATTCTAAAACTTTTATCATTTTCTCTAATACCATAACCAAACTCTTTCAAATCTGTTCCCCTTCACTTTTCTTTTTCCTCTAATTTATCTTTTCCTTATCCCGACTCTCTCTTACTTGATAAATCCACCTCAAAATTCTGATCTTTCATATACGACATTTTCGCCTGAATTTCTTTATTAATCAAGTCTTTGCCCCCTTGCCCCGTGCATCTTTGCAATCATCACAAATGTTTTCTATGTCATACCTTTCCTTTTTCAATGATTCTCCAATCTCAACGGACATTGCGTTCGTTCTATCCAATTATGTATTCTACCTGAATTCTACGTTATTTCTGCACCTAATTTACTACCGTCCTTCAAAATCGATCCTAGTTTCCAGAATTCATCTACCCTCCTCGACTATATCCCCGTTGATTAACTTTCTCTACCTTTGAACTCAAATCTACCATCCATCAACGCCATTTTCTGTGGGAGACAATTCCCGCATGACCCTTTTCCGAGAGAAACGATTTATTGTAAATTTTTTCTGAGGAAGACAACCCTACTCATTTTTTTTTTCTTTTTTGCGGGGAGACGACTCTCCCTGATCCGATTCTGACGAAGACGATTCCTCCTTGACCCTTTTCTGACTGAGAAGATTCTCGTATAACAATTTCATTAGTAGAAAATTCACTCTGGATCCTTTCCTGGTGTTGATTCTCGTGACTTTTTTGTGTAAGACAATTCCAACATGACCCTTCTCTAAGGGAGGCGGTTCCTCGAAAAACCTATCGTTGTTGGAGACAATGTCCTGTGACCCTTTTCCTAAACAGACAATTTCCGATATCCTTTTCAAATGGACATGAGTCACCTATGATCTTTTTCTGAGATAGAAGATTACCCATTTATCGGGGAGTCTATGCCCAATTATCCTGTTCTGTGGGAGATGATTCCCCAAGGCCCTTTATTAAGGGAACCTATTCCCCAAAACCCCTTTTAAGGAGGCGACTCACCGCGTCTCATTTCTGTGGCACACAACCCGAAGGACTCGTTTCAGGGAAAGATGATTCCCTATGACCCTTCTCTTAAGACGTTTTCCCTATAATCCTTTCCTATGGAAAATTATTAATTTTTTTTTTTTTTTTTTTTTTTTTGAGAAACGATTCCACCATGGCCTGTTGTAGGAGACGTTTATCCCTTACCCTATTAAGTAGACATTAACCCTTGGTCTACAGTATATGAAAATATTCCCCCATAATTCTCCTTTAGCCTTTTTTTTTTTTTGAGAGAGAGAAAGACTCACCCCTGACCCTTTCCTGAGATAGATAATTCCTCAAGACCCTTTTCTGTGAGTGATGATTCGATCGTGATCCTTTTTCGCTAAGAAGACAATTCCCTTTAATCCCTTTCCTGGAGAAGATTAACCCTCATCCCTGTCTGAATGAATGGATGCTTAGAAGTTTTCAGGCATCCTGACATCGAAGGTCATTGACGCCGATCAACCCTGTCTGAGGGTACTGAATTCCCTGTGACCCTTTTCTGATAGAGACCATTCCAAATGACCTCATTTAGAGTGATATGACTCCTCAATGACCCTTTTCGGAAGGAAATATTTCCCTCACAACTCTTATCTGTAGAATGATATTACCTATGGCCATTCTCACAGAAGATGATTCCCCATAACCCTTAACGAGATAAATTATTTCTCAATAACCTTTGGTGAAAGATCATTTGAGAAACAATTCCTCATGACCCTGTTAGGAGAGAAGCAATCTCCTTTGATTCTCGTCTAAGATTAAAAAATCATCATGACCCTTTTCTGGGATAGCTATTTCCCCATTACCTTTTTCTGAGATACATATTTCCCACATAATGTGTCTGTATGAGAGATAATTCCGTATCTCATATCTGATGGATATGGTTCCCTAATAACTCTTTTCTGTAGGGCAGAATTCCCCTTCACAATTTTATGAGGAAGACTATTCCCCATTTCTACTTTCCGAAGGATGCAATTCCCCATTGAGCCTTTTTAGAAGGGCTAGTGTTCCCATAATTTCTTTGGGCGAACACTCCCAAGGACAATTTTCTGAAGAATACATAATCCCCATGACTTTTTTGTAGGATTTGTTTCCCCCACGACACTTTTATTTTACAGTTCCCAACGACTGTTTTCTGAGGAATATAATGACCCAATTGGTCTTCTCTGGGGGAGACGACTATGCAACAACTACTATTCAAGAAATATAATTCCCTATGACCCATTACTGATGAAGACGACTCTCCCACATGACACTTCTCTGTGAGAGAGGATTTCCCCTTAATTATTTATTGAAGATTATTATTTCTTTTGAGAGAGAGAGAGAGAGAGAGAGAGAGAGAGAGAGAGAGAGAGAGAGAGAGAGAGAGAGAGATTCCCAGTGACCCTATTTTGAGGAAGACTATTTCCTATGACTATTTTCCTTGGATTGTGATTACTTCATGAGCATTTTTCTGAGGGGATTCTTACGCCATGGCCATTAGTAATACCTTTATTACCAGCCAAGCTGCAATGGAAATGCAATGAATACACAATGAGAAAAAAAATATCTGACATATATCAAGATCAATAACGATGTTAAATAGATGAGTCATATATAAAGTATGTAATGAAACTTATGTCAATCTGTTCAACAGGAAAAAAAAATCGATAGATTAGGAACATTATTCCAAAACTAGTTACAACTGAAATAAAACTTCTAAAACTGTGTATATTGAGTCTTAGGACGGAGAAGGCAAAAATGTCAAAATTAACTACATACTTCGTGTTGCGTACAACATGGTACAGTGTAGGAAGATCGGAATTCAAAGAATGGTCCGAATTATGAAAAATCTTATGCATTATGTATAAAAAACTAACTAAACTAAAGTTCCAGGGATTAATATCCAGACCATGCGATTTATACACTGAATGTTTATGCCAACAAATTAATATGAGTCAGCAGATGAAGACCAGACAAGACACCAATATTCAAACATGGTAGAATGATAGGATTAAAACATATCTTTAGTATTGGTTGATCATCAAACCCCTTAAAAGATTTTCTCAATATTCAATTTTTTTGCAATAGAAGGAGAAAAAGACCAAACTTGTTTCTCAAAAGTAAGTATGTAATAAAGAATCACACCTAGAATCTTAAATGAGTTGTATACAGCTAAAGAGACATTATCGTGAGAAGATCTAGATGTCAAGGAACCACTTTCCTTGACCTTCTTACACACTTATACTTCGAGTTTTGTTAGGGCTTAACTTCATCTCCCATCGTTTGGACCATTCTCAAATAGTTAAATCTCTGTTGAGGGATTCAATAACCACACTTTTACTTTTAAGGGATAGAACTGATGCCAAGAGAGTGGCATAATTTGTATATGCAATGAGCTTATTTACAATGCAAACCCCATATCATGCGTATATGATGTGAACAGCAATGGACCGCGAACAGTGGCCTTTCGAACAACAGATATTACATTGATTTTGAGACCATGGTGCCCATCAGAAACTACTCCTTTCGATTAATCTATAACTTAACAGTTCAATAATGATGTTAATAAGAGACCCACCTACTACCATCTGTTTAAGTTCGATACAAGGACCGCATAATTAATCATGGTCATAGACAGCCATATAACTGAAGGAGAATCTTACGAACTTCCTTACTATAATCATGGGATTTCTGTACAAAATTAGAAATTGTAAAAATGAGATCACATGAAAAAGGCATTTGATATAGCCAAACTGCAAACTAGGGAGCAAATAATTACCTATAGCATATATATATTTAGATTTTTTGCCAAAAGACTCTCAAAAACTTTAGATAATATGGAAGTTATGGAAATGGGCGGTAATTAGCATGCTCCCACCTATCACAAACACATTTACAGAATGAGTAACATTACTAACTCTTAAACAAATACAACAAGAACCGCTTCTTACTCACTTTAAAAAAAAAAAAAAAAAAAAAAAAAAAAAAAAAAACAGACAACTCAGGAGCTAAGAAATCAGCTTTCTTCAAAAAAGGGGGACCATATGATGTGGCCCTAAACCTCTACAACCTTCAAATTATAGTAAAAGACTAAATTTCACAAGAGCGAAAAGCTAAACTAAATAATCTAGCTTCAGAATAGGGAGAAGATTTCCCACGACCCTTTCCTACAGGGGAGGAGTCCAGTGAACCTTTCCTGAGGAAGGATATTTCCTATGACTCATCTGAGGTATGTGAACAATATGAGCCTTTTTTTGGGTGAGACGAGTCCTACATCACCCTTTTCTGGGGAAGAATATTCTCCAATTACCACATATGAAGGATTCAATTCCTCTATAAGCTTTTCCTAAGGTAGACGATTCCATCTAACCCATATATATGTGACGTAATTTCCACTGACACTTACAGACGGAAAATTACTCACTTTGTCCCGTAACTGAAGGAAACAAAACCTCCATGATTGCATTCTGTGTGGAAATGATTTCTCAATGACCCCTCTTATCATTTTTTTTATAATAATCTCGGTTTCTTAATTTTAATGAACACGTTTCCTAAACCCAATTTTACTGAATGATAAAAAAATATATATTTTGAGCTATGAAACCATTTCTCGAAAAACTAATGTTTTTTTAATAATAGATTCCATTTCGTGAAGACCACTCCCCTCAAAGAAAATAATGTTTTATGATAGATCTCGTGCCATACATTTAACTATCTTGAAAAGCAAATACTGTCTAAAAATCTGTTCCATAAACTATTTTCCTCAAAGAAGGTTCATAAAAAATGCGTTATAAACCCATTAAGCGAAAATGTGTTTCTGAATGAAATTTTATTATAAAAAAAATTCTCCTAGGAGAAGCTGTTTAATGAAAAAAAAAATCCAATCCAATTCACAAAACTGTTCGTCAGATAAGACTGCTGGATATACAATTAAAAGGAAATTGTAAGGCATAGTACAGAGAGAGCTCAGTCAATTTCTATTAACTGATTGACTGAAGTACATTCTCTGCTATTTGTAGAAGCTGAGTTAACATTACCAAGCTGTGAGCATAGAGTAAATTCTTGAACGGACCCACCACTTACATATGCGAGCCTTGTGCCATCTCGGCAATATACAAGTAATGACAAGTGAGGATTTGCACATTCAAAAACTTTAATATTCTATAATAAGGAATTTTCACATATGACAATGATTTGCCGTTTACTTTTTATAAATAAAGCATATGAGTGTTTACCTTACCTTCTCTATCTATATTTTATCTTATTTTCAAGTAAAAAGACTTAAGATTATACCAAGGAATGAATACGAATCATGAAAAATAAATCAACGCTGATGGCAAAGGAATCCTGAACATATCAAATACTAACAAGAGTCAACAGCAAAACAAAATAGAAAGAAATTACATGAACGGGAAAATCAAAACACTAAAAAGCTTGAATTCGACGGAAATGAAATTCCGCTGGGAAAATATCAAATTGTTAATTTGGAGGCTTTTTCGATATCATTAACAGGCCGGGTTTTTTTTCCTCTCCTAATCATAGATCCAATTTGGGAAACAACTATCAGTCATTTTCATCATAAACATCAAATGATTGCACCAAACGGGATACTTACTCTTTCCTGTTGTAGCAACATCGCCGTAATCATTATTGTTGTTAACATTGCTTTTTATCGTTATCATCAATAACTAGGTTCTTACAAAGTTCAAAGACTCGTTTCAACAATCACGAAAGATTTGGTGTTTATAACCATTAAGCCTACTTTAATTTCTATGAGTGTGTCTAAGTGACGAATATTTTGCCTTTAGATCCGTTATTATTATTATTATTATTATTATTATTATTATTATTATTATTATTATTATTATTACTATTATTACAAGCTAGGCTATAACCTTAACTACAGCATCCTTGTAAATTGCCTTCATTACCCGTAAGTGGCGTTAAGTTACAATTTGTTTCTAGTCCGAAAATAAATATGATCTTTCTGCTACCGCTTCTTTATCACTACTTTAGGTTACAGAAAAGGATTTTCTGTCTTGACTATAGACTCCTTAAGCAAGTTAATTTCTCTACACATATATGAAAGCCATTGGCTAAAAGAGAGCAATTTTGTACAATAAAAATTAAATGATTTTTGTTTTATATTTTACAGTATATGCCTGTAATGAATTCCACCCAGATGCAACCTATTCCACAAAACCATAATAAATTCATATATGACTGCCTACAGAAGGTCAAACTTAGAAGATGTACGGTGAATGTATTCGACACTGAACGCTTCAGTGAAAGAAAAAACTAAATTATCTCTACTGCTTTGTTGTTTAATTACTTGAAAGACTGACAAACATTTTACTATTCAGGAGTCATGTGTTTTCTTTTCGCTTTTTCGTTGATTAAACCAGAGGGGCGATGCAGTTAATTTGCCAAGAACTGAGTTGTTGCTCAAAACAGACTTTAGAACCGGTCACCTCGGCGTGCACTTGAATCTGTTAGTATTTTGATAGCATCCGTTGACGCTCCCAAATACTAACCTCTTCATTTCGTGAGATTTCATGAAAAATTTTAATAATATAGTTTAATAGTTATATACTAAACAAAACCTTTTTTGGAGGACAAGAAACTCATCACCTTCATATCTACAAATCAAAAGGTACTTCGTTAAAACAGTTCGTCCAGCAGGTGGGGTGACTGTGTTCAAACACAATGCCAAAGGATAACGATAAAGAATAATGTTTATCCACCATTGTATAACTCATGTTAGTACCTCCACGCAAACACTTAATAACTTTTAGCGAGTCAATACCTCTCGTATTAAATCCATTACAAATTAAACAACAATAAGTAAATAAGAAAAAGTTCCTAAGGAATGAAAGCATGAATATACAGTCACAAATAAACAAACAACGGTCGTCCACAAAAGTACCTCACTGGCATTTCAACCAGCGTTGCTCTTAAAAACATGAATTGCCTCACTTTGCTTTTCCAGCCAACTCCCAAAAATGTATAAATATATGCTGAAATGAACATAAAATTCGAGCGAAACTGAATTACTGTACACTTTTTCCTATCTTAATAGAGTAAATTCTAGGCGTTCACGCACACATAGCACTCATAAAACGTTGACATCAACATTTTCGCAGCGAAGAATTTAATAACAATTTGAACATGCACAGAGCTTTTGTCGTCGCGAATAAATCCTTTGTTTACCCATGAATCTTTTCAGACACTTACATATTTACATTATGATCAAAAGGGTAATTATGGTTGCGACAAAGATGAATATTATCTTGACAAGGGTGAGAGTCATCATCACACGTAATAAAACAAATCATATTTTCAGTTTATAACATACCAAGATTAAAATATTATCTATATATCTATCGATTATCAAAAAACAGATATTTCCTACCCTATTATTTAATCAAATTTCTTAAAAAAAATAATATCTATCCTTTCTCTCCATGAAAATGAAAAGTAAAAGCTATTTGCAACCGCTAATTAGGTTCTAATCTCATTCAACACGAGTTTATCACTGAGAAGAGGTAGTGTCCAAACGGAGTGAAACATCAAATAGTCTCCCATGCCGTTCATGAGGAAGATCTCGCAGGTCCTGCTTTTGACTCTCTCTCTCTCTCTCTCTCTCTCTCTCTCTCTCTCTCTCTCTCTCTCTCTCAGACACACATTTTGGCAGACGTTAAACGGTAGTCTGTTATGGGACACACATTTGGAACTTAAATTATTCCCTTTCATTATCAAATGTAACCTTATATACACACAACCGCGCGCGTGCACGCAGAGAGAGAGAGAGAGAGAGAGAGAGAGAGAGAGAGAGAGAGAGATGTATATATATATATATATATATATATATATATATATATATATATATATATATATATATATATATAAATATATATAATATATATAAATATATATATATATATATATATATATATATATATATATATATATATATATATATATATATATATATAAATGAAATATGTATGGCAAGGTGTATCTCTCTCTCTCTCTCTCTCTCTCTCTCTCTCTCTCTCTCTCTCTCTCTCTCTCTCTCTCTCTCTCTGTATATAAGTATAATTTATTTATCTCTATATACCTACATACACATGTATACATGTACATCACAACCCGTATGAACTGTATATATTTCGCTTAGCATAAAAAGGTATATATCTCTTTTACCATCCACTAAGACTACAAAACAGAAGAGACGCTATATAAGTGGCTTTCATCAACAAATCCTGAAAAGTCAAATGAAAGAAAAAGAAAAAAAAAGAATAAAACCGAGCCAGCAGCAGAGCCCAAAGAGAAAAATGGCTTCCACCTGTTAGAACTGAAAAGGACCATTAGCGCTTGTTCGCAAATATGATTTCATATTCTGTTTGGTTGAACGTGCAAAAAAAGATGAAAAATCAACTTAGTCCGAGAGATTTATTATTCGCTCTTTTATTTAAACCGAATAACGACGATGATGATGATAATGACGACTATGTTGACGAACGATGAGGCTGGAATGACAAACAAGCCCCTTTTAAGGCCATTACAAGAAGGAAATTGAACTCGCAAAGGCACATTAAAAAGCATCGCTGTAGCTTTTCCGCCTCGACTGCAATCGCAGTGGCTCTCTCTCTCTCTCTCTCGACGTTGTTGTTACTAAGAGTACTTACATTGGATTTCATGTAGGCTAACTGGACATTGAACTTCTTATGTGCGTGTGTATATATATATATATATATATATATATATATATATATATATATATATATATATATATATATATGTATATACATATATATATATATATATATATATATATATATATATATATATATATATATATATGTATATATACACACACACATATATATATATATATATATATATATATATATATATATATATATACATATATATATATATATATATATATATATATATATATATATATATATATGTATATATACATATATATATACATATATATGTGTGTACACGCATACATATTATTATTATTATTATTATTATTATTATTACTATCCAAGCTACAACCCTAGTTGGAAAAGCAAGATGCTATAAGCCCAGGGGCTCCAACAGTGAAAAATAGCCCAGTGAAGAAAGGAAATAAGGAAATAAATAAATAAAGAGAACAAAATAACAATAAATCATTCTAAAAAAAGTAACAACGTCAAAACAGACATGTCATATATAAACTATTAACAACATCAAAAACAAATATGTCATAAATAAACTAAAAAAAGACTCATGTCCGCCTGGTCAACAAAAAAGCATGTGCTCCAACTTTGAACTTTTGAAGTTCTACTGATTCAACCACCCGATTAGGAAGATCATTCCACAACTTGGTAACAGCTGGAATAAAACTTCTAGAGTACTGCGTAGTATTGGGCCTCGTGATGGAGAAGGCCTGGCTATTAGAATTAACTGCCTGCCTAGTATTACGAACATGATAGAATTGTCCTGGGAGATCTGAATGTAAAGGATGGTCAGTTATGAAAAATCTTATGCAACATGCATAATGAACTAATTGAACGACGGTGCCAGAGATTAATATCTAGATCAGGAATAAGAAATTTACTAGACCGCAAGTTTCTGTCCAACAAATTAAGATGAGAATCAGCAGCTGAAGACCAGACAGGAGAACAATACTCAAAACAAGGTAGAATGAAAGAATTAAAGCACTTTTTCAGAATAGATTGATCACCGAAAATCTTGAAAGACTTTCTCAATAAGCCAATTTTTTGTGCAATTGAAGAAGACACAGACCTTATATGTTTCTCAAAAGTAAATTTACTGCCGAGAATCACACCTAAAATTTTGAAAGAGTCATACATATTTAAAGAAACATTATCAATACTGAGATCCGGATGTTGAGGAGCCACCGTCCTTGACCTACTTACAATCATACTTTGAGTTTTGTTAGGATTCAACTTCATACCCCATAACTTGCACCATGCACTAATTCTAGCTAAATCTCTATTAAGGGATTCACCAACCCTAGATCTACATTCAGGGGATGGAATTGATGAAAGAGAGTAGCATCATCTGCATATGCAACAAGCTTGTTTTCTAGGCCAAACCACATGTCATGTGTATATAGTATAAAAAGTAATGGGCCAAGAACACTACCCTGTGGAACACCGGATATCACATTCCTATAATCACTATGGTGCCCATCAACAACAACTCTTTGAGATCTATTACTTAAAAAATCAATAAAAATGCTAAGAAACGACCCACCCACTGTATATATATATATATATATATATATATATATATATATATATATATATATATATATATATATATATATAACTACCTTTGGGATACAGCTTCGCTCTGTTGAAATAGTGTAGTGACAGAATAAATTAAAAACAATAATCATCGTTTTATTAACCAAAGGCTAATGCCGAAGAATCTTTAAAAAAAAAACTACGAAAATTCAATAATTCCTGAAGAAAACGTGTTGATGTCAATTGCATCATATAATTGCACAATATGTCGTTGTAGAATTAATAGCGGTTACAACTACTGTATATTTTTTTTTTCTTTTTTTTTTGGTTCATTTCAGGAAATATGAATTTATTTCTCCTCTTTGCCTGAATTATATTATATGTACACAAGAAAGGGAGCAAAATATAACAACAGAAATGAGTAAGGTCTGATATATATTCAAGAGACTAATACTTTTGACAAACTTATGTTAGGTTATCTCAAAGTATATAGTACTTTACCGTCTCCTCTATAATGTTTTTTCTTTTCTTATAATTTAACATTCAACAACTGCAAGTGATGAGAGCCGTAATCAAAAGAATATCTCAAATCTTTATCTAAGATTTATGCTCCCTATAAAATCTCCGGACGTCATTCGCCGCTAATGGCGTATCTCTAAATCTACCATATTCTGATCAAAGATCTTCAATGATTGTTGCTTAACTACTCTAGACGAATGAAGAAGAATCCTAAATTTTTATTTCGTTAACTTTTACTTTAAAAAAGCATTTGTTAAGTGTTATGGTGACGGAAAGAAACTTGAAATAATTTGGCATATACTAGAGAAAGTTTTATTCAAAAGCAATATAACATAAGTGCTCAACCAAAACTAATTCCAAAGAAAAAGAAATACTGAAACTCAAAAGATCTAGTGTACGCCAACTTCTCGTGGTTTCCAATGAAATTCGACCCTTGAAAAAACCAGGTTCACGGTTAGACGATACAACAATAATCAGGCTGCTAAAGTTAGAAAAAAACCCGAGTCAAGTTCTTCTGTATATCATCTGAAGCAACAACACCAGGAGGCAAGTTGCAAGTTATTGACACCAAGCATGAAAGGAGAGATTCAGAAACGCGCCGCCGTCACGCTATCTTTTTAACATCAATAAAGTAATCAGTCATTATGAAGCCCTCCCTTCCCGGGGCTTACTTGCCAAGAGGCAATCAAGCCGACAAGTGAATTATAAACCCAGTTTGTCGGTTCACTCTAGCTCGCTCTATTTCCCATAAATAAGACTGGTGTCGTAACTACCTTATTTGTAGCGCCATTATCCAGTATTACGAAACCACTGTTTTTCTTTCGTATTTCATGGATTTGGTAATGGACGACGTCACATGGGTAATCATCAGGAATTTATCTCTCTCTCTCTCTCTCTCTCTCTCTCTCTCTCTCTCTCTCTCTCTCTCTCTCTCTCTCTCTCTCTCTCTCTCTCTCAACTTTGTCCATAGTTCATAATAATACTACATTTGTTATTTTAACAAGCAGATCGATAACAGAGTATCAATATGACATTTATTTTCATTACTTATCTGACATTACTTGCAATGAATAACGTTACTTGAATGATGAATTAACCCTGCTCATTTCCACTGAAACCAAGTTAAAATTATGTATATCTATCTATCTATCTTAACTTCGAGAACTATCAAACTCCTTTTGAGGTATAGTCTCTCTCTCTCTCTCTCTCTCTCTCTCTCTCTCTCTCTCTCTCTCTTGACCATTAAGTTATCCTGAAACAGAAAAAGTCATTAATACAAATAACGGAGTAACGAACTCAAGAGCCTTCGTTAACGAAGAACTAATGCTGATTCATTACCGGTAGAAGAAAATGATTCGGGAACTTGAGCTGGGTGGGTTCTTGAGGTATTGGGGGTGTGGGCGAAGGGGGTACTTAAGTTTTCTTATCCTCATCCCCTCTCCACGTCCTTACTCTTCTCCTACTGGTCCCCCCCCCCCCCCACGCAACCCCCACCTTCCCCCTCTCTCCTAAGTCGAGAAAAATGATTCCTCTTGGCCACACCAACTGGGCCAATCAGCAGACGCGATCCTAAGGGGGATGGTGGGCTCTGATTGGCTGAGCTCTCTCTGCTGAGAAGCTGCCAGAAGAGATGCTCTGCAAGACTTCAGGGAGATGAGGAAGAGAGATAAACTGGATGCTATCAGGTTTATAAGACAGTAAGGAATGCATACAGCGGGGGAATGCTGTGGATCAGCTGGCATTAGCGGAGACAACAGAAAAGTAGAGGGGAATCTTAGAGAAACGGCCGGACTCTAAAATAGACACATAAAAAGGGAATGAAAACTTACTCTTGATATTAGAGTGCAAGAACTACATCGGTTAAGGAAGATTGTGATGAATAACATTTCATCTTTTTAATGATACTTAAGAAAGCATGATAGAAATTTTTGCAATTATTAGGCTACAGTTACGGGTGACAAGTGATCTGTGTTGCTTTCTTAAATAACTCAATAAAGCCAAACGGTTTTGATGTATTATGAATATATATCAGCGTCAGAGACGAGTTTCATTCAACAAAAATATATCATGTTCACTCATAACTCATAAGGGATAGTTATCCATATCAGTGTGAATATACACTTTCAATACACAATATGGAAAACCTTAAAAAACCTTCATAGTGTTAACTGGTAATATACATATTTTAATGGTTTCATTGTGTACGGTGTCTGAAATTAACTAGGTGAAAGCATAACGTCAGAGAGAGAGAGAGAGAGAGAGAGAGAGAGAGAGAGAGAGAGAATATATATATATATATATATATATATATATATATATATATATATATATATATATATATATATATATCACGATATAAAAATAAACAAAATATTTACCTACATTTCAGTACCTAGATATATTAATTTATTTTCATGAACAATCATTAACTGAAGATTTAAGGAATCAAATTTAAAGAAAATTTTCTTCGAAGAGTGAAAGAGTATTTAGGAATCATAAAATTGCGAATTTACAACCATTTAACCCACAGAGAATAGGTTTTTAAGTCGTTTTCAGGAAGAAACCACTGAATTGACTGACCATTCCTTAAAAGGATATCTTTATGAGGCAACAAAATTGACACAAAATTCAGAGAGAAGACAGAAGGGAGTGGACCGTAATACGGGATCATGACCAAACGCATAGGTGTCCAAAGGTTAAGGGAAATTATGAAAAAATCGGCACCCAAATTCGAATTTGTATAAAGAGTACATATATATATATATATATATATATATATATATATATATATATATATATATATATTATATATATATATATATATACATATATATATATGTACCTATATATATATATATATATATATATATATATATATATATATATATATATATATATATATATATATATGTATATATATACATATATATCTGAGAGAGAGAGAGAGAGAGAGAGAGAGAGAGAGAGAGAGAGAGAGAGAGAGAGAGAGAGAGAGAGAGAGAGAGAGCCTATATAACTTATATATTTATCTATACATTAATTTATACATACATATATATATATATATATATATATATATATATATATATATATATATATATATATATATATATATATATATATATTATATATATATATATATATATATATATATATATATATTTATATATATAGATAGATAGATAGATAGATAAAATAACCCGGAATTTATGAAATATGAAATTTATTGACCATTCGAAGGGACCATCTCCTTCGAAAGCTAAAAATTCATTAAATTTTTCATAAATTGTGGTTATTTTATTTATCAAAAATACACAGAAAATTGTGCATTTTAATGTACACACACACACACACACACACACACACATATATATATATATATATATATATATATATATATATATATATATATATATATATATATATATATATA
>NC_090759.1:46612149-46622149 GCF_036898095.1 Palaemon carinicauda
TAAAGTACAGATTATCCTTAGGGCAGACCATACATCAAAGTTTGATAATATTCTGATGCTTCTAAACATAGTCGTAGGGTATAGATGTATCTTAAAAGGGAACACAAATACTGTAATGTATTGACTGCCACTTATCCTTAACCAAAGAGGTATAGATTAACGTAGAGAAAGTTGTCCTTGGTACTAAATCCTACACAACGAGTTAAGGATTCTCATTTTAATCCTAACAGATTAACAGAACAAAGATGACAGTTTAATAGTGATGGAATTCAGATAAGCATGAATTTGTTTCTCACCGAGCCAGGTGTGCACCCCAGGAGGAAAAATTAAGTTGTTTTTTTCATGGTTTTTCTTACTGTACTCCTGTAAGTCCTCGGTTTCTTTTTACTTATGTCGATAATGTTGCTGAGGTGCTGCATTCTAAAAAAACACTGATCTTTTGGTCAAAAATTCCACAACCTCGTCAGGAACACCAGTGACAGCAGATTTCATTTCAGCAGCCATTGGTTTTATGCATTCTGTTCCTGGTCTAAGCCTATACCCATGCATTGCTCAAAAATGTTCTCTACAAATTTTTAGTTTAAAAAAAAAGATCGTCGGATGGTGCATAGAGTTTTCCTTCACTTATATAATGGACCCATGTCGCTGATGTCTTACTATCAACAATATACACTAAATTTGAATATTTAAACAAAAACTTTTTTCACTACATATCCACCGATATATCTTAAGGACTATTCCTCGATAACAGATCCTGTGGTATCAATGGATTTCTGACATTTGGCAAATTCTGTTTCCTCAGGGAACATTTCGTCATTCTTAAGATCCACATCAAATTAAAAGTCTCTAAAAATTATGTTTGTCATACATATTTCTAAGGTCAGTTCCCTGTCATTGAAAGATTTATCAGGTCCATTTCCATCACGTTCAGATGATACCATTTCATGGGATAACGGGTCAAGGTTTTCATTTGCCTTATCGCTAAGTTAAATATCCCTACTCAGCAAAAAGTTTTTCAATTTGTACTTAAAATTAACTGCATCGGGATGATCATGAGAGCCCCTCATCTGCATAATACATTCAAAAAAGATTTCAAGACAGTCTTGATTCAATCTCCTTGTCATAATAAAAGAAATGTACTGACTGTTTTAGCATGTTATATAGCCCAATCATTGAGTGACAAGATAATATCACACCTTTTTGGAATTTGTAAAGGCCATTAAATTTTGGATTTTTTACCCTCATTCCCGGCCTAGCATCAACCATTCTTTTTAGGACACTTTTCTGGCTATCCAAATCTCTCACAAATGCATTGCGGGCCTTTTATGTCTCCTAACATCATAGAAGAATTCATGACATCGAACCATTCATTCACTGTAGCTATAAAATCGACAGTTTCCTTCAAATTGTTCCTCTCTAATAAAGCCCCTTTCTCCTAAAAAATACAATGCCTTAGCACATGACTTTGAAAGTAGCTGTGCAGCATACTTACACGGTGTCTTTGTAAGCCACTTGCATTGATATGTGTTTTATTTATTTTTATGTGCTAAGGCAAACTCTGATACCGTTTTCATTAGCATTTCACGGACACAGGCATCAGATACGCTATTTCCATTTTCCATAAGAAAACCGTGATCCAGAAAATGATTTATAATTAACTTTATCATATGGGGAGCATCAGCAAACATGAAGACATTCCTGTCAGCACATGGATTCTTAAAAAAGACTTTTTCTGAGTTAAGGGGATCAATCCCGAATTCTCTCCAAACCCTCAAATTAGTAGATCCAAGATCATGGACAATTGCCACGACGGCAAATCCAGCCTTTTCAACATTTACAATGATATCATTCAGTTTTTTATGCATATTAGAGTCATTAAATTGGTAATATATGGGTTGCTTCCAGGTTGCCGTCAAACCTCTTAACATAACCACTTGAACTTTATCATGAGGCTCATACAAAACATCCATCCCCTTGTCATAACTCCACTTACTAGAAATATTCATTTCATCAAATGAAATAACGGCAAGTTTTTCAATTTCCGTCATTGTTTCTGATTTTGCCTTCATCAGTGACAGAACCAAATGCAAAATACCCGGCTCACATTTGAGATTTTGTGTTCGTTTATTCAGTGTACTTTTTGATGGCAGAGGAAATCCTCTTTTAGTTCGCAAATATGAATAGCATTTGGTGCTCATGCTTCTGAGAGTGAAAGCTAACGATATGTCTTCATCGCTGCATTGACTGACAGACATTAGTTATGCGAGATTTTATCTGTGTTGCACTTTTCACAGGTTGAAATAACTTATTTATTTCAGTTAATGTGAACTTAGGTTCTGTCACTTCCGTTTTCAAACTAACCAGTTTCAGGAGTTCTTGATTGGTCTTTTCAAAATGTTCTATCTTTTTCTTCTGGAAGAAATGAACGTGACAGATATCAAATAAGACTACGTCTAGTCAAGTCAAACCTCAGCCACCGTCACCGATAAATGACGTCACAAAAACTCCGCCCACATGCGCGTACCTCACTGATGAGCCGACCTCTCCCATTAAAGGACCTTGGGGGAAATGTCAGTTGCTACGATCTTAAAAAAGAACACGATGTCGAGGAAGATGAAATATTACATTTCTACTTACGCTGTAAGGTCAAAATAAATGACACAAGCCAAGAAGCAGAATCATAGGCTTCAATTCCACCCCATAGGAGCGTCGAATGAATAATGGCAATAGAAATGATCGAAGGATGAGATATGAGATCAAGGACGATGCTTTAGGATTCCTTACGTTTTCGGGAATATTGATGCATTTAATATATGTATTACGAAACATTTCCATGCTTTACGCAACCTTTATCTATTGAAAACTGTCTTTAACGAGCAATATTTACTAACAAATGTTTCTTTTCTAGCTAATACATTTCATGAAAACTGCTCTGATCTAATTTAGAGATTAACAGATTTTCAAGTTTTGTTGGTTTTATTATTTATTTAGTTATCATCATTGATATATATATATATATATATATATATATATATATATATATATATATATATATATATATGTGTGTGTGTGTGTGTGTGTGTGTGTGTGTGTTTATATACATATATATATATATATATATATATATATATATATATATATATATACATATATATATATATATATATATATATATATATATATATATATATATATATATATATATATATATATGAGTTTGAGCTACATTCTATCCGTCTAATCTCTGGCTGTAAATACTCATTTATTGGTATACCATCAGTAGTTTTTCATAGAATATAGGGCACTAAATGTGATGGAATATGATAACGTTTACTATAGTAAATATAAAGATGTTTTATTTACATATACAGTTACTGATAAACAAAATGCGCACAATTATCATGTATTTTCAGTAAAACATCCATTTTAAGAAATAAGTCTAAGGCATCCTCTTAAATGCAAGATATCTTCATATCTTCATATCCTCTAACTATTTAGTTACTCAGCAGAATCTAACCTGGAGTACAGTTTCTATCATTTTGACCAACAAAAAATATGAATATCTTTCCTTAGAACCTACCTAGATCTCCTTTCATCTTCTACAATAATCTGTATAGTCATCATCAACATACGTAAAATCTCAAGCAGCAAACAGGTCGGTGTCTAATTACTAAAAGACAGATCACTTTACACGCGTTAGTTACTCTCACAACATAACTGAGATCTTGTATTGAATAAACTACATCTCGGGTGTTCAGTATCTATATAGATATTTTAATTCTCTCTCTTTCCCAGTCAAAAAAAAAAAAAAACCTAAACGTTATCGTGAACATGAAAAAGATTTCATCGTTAGATACGTAACTCGTTTAGGTAAATTATATTGATATTCGTAAAATTTTAACACATCAATAATACTAAACATCACTTTGGATACGACTGAATGTTATAAAAATTACTTATAAAGATATTTAAATTAATTGTCCAGTCTACTCAACGGTAGAAATGTGTTCTGCTGACCTTAGAGGTAACCTATTGTCTTTAGGCAGAAGAATATTTACTAAAAGACTGTAGCCTCTTTGGAAGGGAATGGCCACTGAAGGGCAGAGGAACATCTTTATTCTAGGTCATCAACAATCAATATATCCATATGAAATGTTAAAAATCATAACCAAAAAACCATTGACAATCTGAGCAGTGTGAGTCTTTAAATATATGGTGATATTTGGTTTGGATTTCCAACCCCAAACTTTATATCATTGCAAAAAAAAAAAAAAAAAAAAAAAAAAAAATGAGACAGGTATCTAGTCTCAGGACACCAAAGGTGCGAGGAGGTGGTAATAAAGTAAAATGTATGGTACATGATGTGTTGATGAGCGATAAGTAGTTACTGGACACAAAGTGGATAAGCATGATGGACTGGAAGGATAAATAACAGTCGTGTAAGTTGCGAAAGAATTGTCAAGGCAACGATGAAAGGCGGAGCTCTTAGAGTGCAAAGTTATTGTAGGGACGTGTGGAATTAAACAATGCCTTATTTCTATACACTAACGTCACAGTAACAAAATTAATCAGGGAAAAAATATTATTTACTAAAGAATACAAAATAATTTAGCAATAAAAGCATGAATTTTCATAAGACTGGAATAATTTCTGAAAATATTGTTTAATATAAGTTGACACGCCCGTTCACAACCTTAATATAAAAAATATTTCTATTCTATGGAGGAAAAATAAAAATCACCACTTTCTACAAGAGAACTTTGGAAAAAGGGTAATGGCCTCCGTGTAGCCAATCTGAAAATAAAATTAATGTACTCTACTATTCTAAATATTAGGATACTCAAACAGCAAGTTATGTAGAATTAAGGGAACCAATAGCAGGCGTGACTAACGAGGAGAAATGCATGGGATGATTTAGTGTGGCCAATACTAAGACGACAAAGGGCAGCTTCCAATCTTGGCAATTCAAAAAAAAAAAAAAAAAAAAAAATTATATAATATATTTGATAATTCCCATAATATTTTGGTTACTAGATGTCAGACTTTTTTTTCTTACTTATTTTTAGAACGATTTTTAGCTTGCTTGTTGCTATGTTCTATGCCAAAAGATATGGTCTCTTATCTAATTGAGCGCCAATGCATTGCTAAATTCCATAACATATTCATTTCCATAAAATGTGAATTAATAAATCATCATCTCTGGATATCTATTGGCAATGAATGTTTTGTGATAAAATTCCCAAAGAACTGTAATGAAATATGTTAATCCCTAAAAAACACACTTCTGATATATAATTTCCTTAACTTTCACTTGGCGTATAGTTCAGAATTGGACATAAGGGATTTACTGATCAAAGAATACCTGCATTCCTTATTATACGAAATACAACACCTAATTCAAGCCCAGCATCAGATTTAGAACCATCATTATAAATACCTCTAGCCTTTTCATCCTTCGATGCATGTTTTAATCAAGCAGCATGTCTGCTTTCCTCAGATATATCTATCTATTTTGTTATCAATAACCTATTTACACTATCTTACTATCGGTAAATTTGACACTGAATGGGAGTGGCAATTCTGGAATAAAGCACTAATTTTGTATCTTCTTTTATTTTGCTTCAATTTCGTTTCTCTTGGAAGAAAATATGCCGAGGCATTTAATGTTACATCTGCTAAGTTTAAAAATTCTTTCTTAACTGCAAGATTAATTTTCAAGGAGTCTGGGAGCATCTTGGAACATCATCCATCACTGAACCAGCAAAGGGTGGAAAGGATCTTGCTTAGCATCTACGAACATGCTTTCCAAAGGAAATCTTTTTTCGCCATGTTTTCTATATTAAAGTAAGCGAGAATTTGTCTCAAAATAAATATAAATACAGGACAGAATTCTTTACTTGCCTCTTAACATTACACCCAAGCCTCCAATATTCTCTCTTTAACATCCGTACCCTTCGTAGGGTACAAGAGGTACAGAATTCAGGAATTGCGCAGGACCACAAACAAATTATTTCTAATATATGACAAAATTAAATACGAACTGTAAAACAGGGCTATATAAATAATATAATATAGGCCTCAAAATTCCTTTCAATGCCGGAAAATTCCTTTAAATATCTAGTAACTGAGACTCATACTTTCCTTTCTGGATGTCTTGTTGAAAAATTGAAAGTTCCATTAGTGAATTTTGTATCATTTCTTATTTTTGATGTTATAAACGATTTTTATGCAGTAACCCCTCCCATCCCTAGGAAGACCAATATAACGAGTAAGTTATATGTTTTCCTCTGATGAAGAAGACAATTGTCACCGTGTTGTTTTTTTTTTTTTTTTTTTTTTAGAGCGAACGACACTTCCTATTGATGCAGAAGAACTACCGCGAAGACACTTTCAAACAGCAATTACATAAAATGGGGAAACTGTACCATTTTCATGCACCTGTAACTGGCTTTAATAACGTCTATGAGTCATAGGCGATTATCATTAAATAGATGCCTCTATTTGTTGTAATGTCTATGACTAGACTCCTTGTATCCATCATACTGAGTTTGTTACCATTAGAATGAGACTAACAAAAGACAATTCCATTCGGGTATTTTAACGTATCTCTATGATAAAGGTGTATGTCAGAGTGGAAAGATGAAAATAAGGTATATCTTATCAACGTAAACACCAACGTTTTTGACTACATGATCCATACCCTTATTTACCAGAAATTTCGTTAAATCTTTAATACACAGGAGACTGAAGTATAGCAGAAGTTCTGAGAGCGGTAACCTCTTTGAGGTCAAGGGATCAAGTTAAGTTGCAATCTATCATGGCATATCAGTTTCAGATTTCCCACGTTCTTATTATACCCCCCCCCCCCCCTCTCCTCCATATAACATCTTATATGAGCCTCTGATACAATTTCTGTTTATCCAGGCAAAACATCATGATTGTGGAAAATGTATCTGATCCAAAATATAACCAAAATGTAGGCCTTGAATTCCAAGGGTCCACGAGAGCATGCGTATCATTGAGAAGTTAATAAAGACATTGGGAAGTGGAACAGTAGGAATAAGGTCACCTTAATGTTTTGATGAGCTTTGGTCATGTAGACAGATTTAGACTAAATAAGCTCTTTGAAAGTTGTAAAATGCATGCACAATGGGAGAAAAGTTAAGAACAAGATGTGCTATAGTGACAAAATGACAAAAGTGTTCTAAATATGAGACTTCAGGAAAGATATAGTTGCCTATCTCATTACATATAAAGAAATAAATGGAATTGGTGAAAAATCTGGAATAAAAGGTACTGAAATGCAAGTGATCTCATTGAATCAATTCTAGAAGCAAGTTTTCATAATTTAAAAGTGAGAAGATAAATGAGAAATAACCGAACCCACCCATTCTTAAGTACAATATCGTCTTGTTAAAAAAAGCATGGTGTATTATTCAACTGTACAATAAAAATAATTCAAAATCTAAATCTAGGATAATTACGGCCTATACTCAGTACTCTTTCACCCACGCAGTATATAAAGCGGAAAAGGAAAAATCTCTCGTTTTGTCATATCATATTTGCATCTGGAATAAAACCAATTTGCCATAAAAGAGAAGTCATCTTTTCCGCACATGAACTTTCCTGGCAATTTCCAATAACCAAAATTTACAACGGATAAAATTTTGACATTCACTCGCCAACTATTTACATCTTACTCCTGCCCCCCCCCCCCCCCCCCCCCCCACTCCCATTCCCAGGCCCCTCCCGGGATTCAAAAAATATGTGCAGTTCAGAAAGACTATTTCAATGTGAACAAAAATTTTAAACTGCTCAACTATAAAATCCTTTTGTAGAACGGAAGGTTAGAATTTTAACCAGCGTTGATTTACTTTTCAAAAGTTATTTATCTCTTCATAGTTGGCAGTCACTTCTTTTTATATGCAACATATTTTCGAAATGAACATGTATAAAAAAAATATCCCTTTAAATGAATTTCCATCTACAAAATATATATGAAGCATCCAAATTTACAAATATCATTTCATATGGCCCGGATGAGAGAGAGAGAGAGAGAGAGAGAGAGAGAGAGAGAGAGAGAGAGAGAGAGAGAGAGAGAGTTTAATCCTATATATAACCACATTCCTATTAACTTAGATATGACAAATGATCATTGTGTGAAGAACACTAAGATAAAAATAGAGGTCGATATATGAACATTGATATACATTCTTTATCTTTGCCTCTCTATCGCCCTTTCTCTCTTCCTCTCTGTCCATGAATTCTGGGCAAATGAAACTCTGCAACATAGAAAACAGCGAAAAATCACAATCGCTGAATGGAGCTGTTCCTGTTTAAAGCGATTTTAATTGAATCAATGCGAATAATGGAAAAATGACAAGCGTCACACTACCTACCAGGAAAAGGAAGATTGAGTTAACACTCGCTCTGTACAGTACACAGTTTTACGCATATATATATATATATATATATATATATATATATATATATATATATATATATATATATGTATATATATAATATATATAAATATATATGCATATATATACACAGTATATATATATATATATATATATATATATATATATATATATATATATATATATATATATATTTATAAACGAGACATCCATACGATATATATATATATATATATATATATATATATATATATATATATATATATATATACATATATATACATATATATATATGTATATGTATATATATACATATATATATATATATATATATATATATATATATATATATATATATATATATATGTATATATATATATATATATATATATATATATATATATATATATATATATATATATATACATGTATATGTATATATATATATATATATATATATATATATATATATATATGTATATATATATATATATATATATATATATATATATATATATATATATATATATATACATACAAGCCGACTGCAGAACTAAGGCCTCATGCATGTCCTTCCACTTGCCTCTGTTTATGGTTTTCTTTGCCAGTACACAAACGCAAACTTTCTTATTTGGTCAATCCACCGTCTTCTCTTCCTTACCCCGTTTCTTATATAATCTCTAGGTACCCATTCCGTTATTCGTAATGTCCATTTAGTGTCTGTCATTCTCATTATATATATACTGCCCATGTCCAAATCTTTTTCTTACATGTTAGAATATTCTCTACTTTAGTTTGCTCTTGTATCCATGTTGCTCTTTTTCTGTCTCATAGTGTTACTCCCATCATTATCCTTTTTCATAGCTCTTTAAATAGTATCTATCTTGTATTCTAAGTCTTTAGTAAGGCTCCCAGTTTTGGATGCCTAAGTTAATACTGGTTGGAATCTCTCATTAATACTTTTCTTTTTACAGAAAGTGGCATTTTACTTTTTAAAATCTCACTTTCTTTACCAAATTCTCTCCATCCCATCCTAATCCTTTTTTAAATTTCGGTCTCGTGTCCTGGGGGAAACACATACTGCCTGTCTTAAGTATGTATATTCATCTAACAATACCTAGAGGTTCGTCCATGTCTCTTATTTGTTGTCTCAGGATTTTCACTGAACATTATTTTATTTCTACTCATATTCATTTTAAAACATACATTTCTGCTTTCTCTATTATCATCTTTTCTAATTCCTTTCATAATTCACTAAACACAACTATGTCATCTACAAATCTTAAGTTCATAAGGCATTCCCCATTAATATTAGTTCTTGCATTTTCACAATATAATATGTTAAAAACTTCTAGGCATACAATGAATAATTTAGAAAGACGGGGTATCCTTGACTAACTCCTTTCTCAATCGGAATTTTCTCACTGTTTGTATGTAGTTTTAGGATTTCTTTACTTCCTGTATAAATATCTTCTAGTGTACTAACATGAAATTCATCTGTCCCTTGTCTTTGAAGGGCTTTCATTAAGCTGAAGTTTTGACCGAATCAAAAGCTTCCTCATAATCTTTAAATGCCA
>NC_090759.1:46629649-46637149 GCF_036898095.1 Palaemon carinicauda
TGTTCAAACTTAATATTTCGAGTGATTCATTTTTATGTAAATTCTTTCAAAAGTGTAGTGATATTTATAGAATATATTTATTTTTGTAAAGAGTGTAGTATTTCAATCACCAATGTTTATTTCCTACTCGCTCCTATCCTGTTAAAGAATCGTAGTATGACGTGGTTTCAATTAATCCTTAAGAATAATTACCCAGTTTTGTTTTGAGTGTACTTAAGAGACCTTTGGATATTCAGTGTTTTATATATTGTTGTCTGGGAGTTATATAACTGTCTTAGAGGTCGGTAATTAATATTTTCAAGTGTAACAGATTTAATTTAAAAAACAGACAGGTGAGTTTGGAACTCGAGAGGTTGTATAGCTTTCCAACTGTAATATATAAAATATATTTTTGGTTCCCCGACAAGGAACCATATTATGATAACACACACATACACACACACACAAACATATATATATATATATATATATATATATATATATATATATATATATATACGTATGTATATATGTGTGTATGTTTATCCAGGGCACGATACCTGTAAATTAGGAATATAGGAGAGAAAGTTAAATAATGTGATATTTCATTACAGTCTCTAGGCCAAGAATTGAAGAGCAATTATAGCAGAGTAGGATGCCGCTTTTAGAAGAACTAGCATTTTCTTTAGTATCATATAGCAATTAAAGACTAATCTCGCCAGAGGTTGGTTTAACATGTCTGAAGATAATCCAACTCTAGCTTCCATATTATCCTTGCAGTTGATGAACCGGGTTCTGTAGAATGGATTTGTATCTTGTATATGATTATTCCTGTGATAACAAGGGATCTTTTAGTTGCATATTAGTTAAAATAGTATGAGAGAGCATGTGAAGTAGATTGAGTAAATGTGGACTCGATGTAGGCCTACTATAAGGGATTTGGATGTTCCTGTATTAAAATTAATCCATCGTCGCATTATAACGACAGACATCTTGAATGCTTAGTATTACACCTATATCATGGAATTCTGAATGGGGATATGACTGTCAAAAGGATCTTATTTTAAACATAAACTTTAAAAAGGAGGCTCCATTAAGTCGCTGGCTTAGTTTCCAACGTTTATAGTGATTTTGATAATCCTCAAGCCGGTTAATAACAACTGATTCCATAACACTGGAAAGTGGAAAGCTGCCACCCTTTCATCAACTGTAAGTTTATCTATATCATGGGACATGGCTTCAAAAAGTAGAGTTAATTTACTATTTAAAGGCATTTCCAACCTCAATCCTAACTCAGAATTACAAATCCATCAACAACACGCTCCTCTGCGTGAGATTGCACTACATTAGTTCAGTCAGTAAATGAGATGTCATAAGTTAGTTTCTGCATAGTATCCCTTACGAAAATCACGGAAGAAGTAAAAAAACAAACTAAAATTGACTAACTTCGACAATTACCACTAAAAATGTGCAAATAAATACATACATACGCGTAAATATAAATTGAATTCTGTCTTATATTCAAGTATATTGTAGATGTGCCTTTGTGTTCATATAGTATTAAATGTTCTGAGCCAAAGCCTTTATTGTCTATGATAGGAACTATTCCTTAGATGTTTGCGGAATTTAGTCAAATAAAATGCTACCTAAATCATTATAGTAACAAAAATAATTTAGATTACGTTTCATATACATACAGTACGTACGTTAGGTAGAAATAAAGGGAAATCCAAATCTAGAAAAGTGAAATATCACTCAAATATTTCTAAGATCAACAGTTGATTACTTTCCTTGTAATTAACCTGAATAATACTAAATACATAATGAGCTTTTTCGAAAAAATATGTATATATGAATATATATATATATATATATATATATATATATATATATATATATATATATATATATATATATATATATCCATATATATCCATATATATATATATATATATATATATATATATATATATCCATATATATATAATATATATATACAGAGAGAGAGAGAGAGAGAGAGAGAGAGAGAGAGAGAGAGAGAGAGAGAGAGAGAGAGAGAGAGAGAGAGAGAGAGAGAGAGATTACTTTTATGATAAGTGAATACTCATTAAGGAATGGTTTAATTCATAGATTTTATATATAAAGAACAGCTAATAATCTCCAAACAGAAATCATTTGTAGCGGACCATGTAGTTACTCAATTATAAATTCACAATTGTATACAAAGATGAACTCTTCACATCAGTAACTGTTTCCTACTTTTATAGATGCTTTTACTTTAGTAACATTACCAGGAAAATTTTGAATTTAACAACAGGAAATTTCATTCAATCAACGGCTGAAATTTTACAAATTAGAATATTACTTCTCCTGACTGATGTGCTTTGGATATCTCTCAAACAAAATGAGGAATAAACTTCCACAGCTATTTCAATAGACAAAGTACAGGCTGATATCTCTAAATCATTATAGAAACTACTAAGGCATAAAATGACACACTGGAAACAAAACAAACCTGAATCATACCAATATTTCAGTGTATTTTTATTTCATTTAATAGCCTGAAATTTTTCATTATGCTCAATTTGAAAATTTACAACAAGAAAATGCTACACATCAACGAACGCCATTGAAGAAATCAGTTAACAGATACAAGATTATGAACATAAAGAAAGATTGAATACTGCTTAATAAAGTCAACATATTACTCGATTTCTTTCCAAATGCTCAAAAAGATAGTGAGAATAGCACAACATTCTAACATCCCCACCTTACCCGTCAAGCAATTGAGAGAACATATCACGTATCAACCTAATCAACTTGTTATAAGGTGTCATCAAACAATGTGATCGTGAACTTCTGTAGCAGTTGTTTGAGTAGTAATGTGAATCTAGTCGTTCTTCAGAAGTTTCCACTTTTCTGTAGATAATTAGTGAAAAAGAAAAGCTCAGCGAAATAGGCAACCTTAATACCTGAATTTATTAACACCAAACCCATTTTGATTTTTTATAACTGATCTTATGTAAAATTATGACCTTTAAATATGAAAATAACTGTATATATATATATATATATATATATATATATATATATATATATATATGTGTGTGTGTGTGTGTGTGTACATATATATGTATATATATACACGTATAAGTATATGTATATATATATATATATATATATATATATATATATGTATGTATATATATATATATATATATATATATATATATATATATATATAAATATATATATATATATATATATATATATATATATATATATATATATATATATATATATATATACATGTATATACTACTGACGTTTCATAGGTCTGATCAGATATATATATATATATATATATATATATATATATATATATATATATATATATATATATATATATATATAAATATATATATATATATATATATATATATATATATATATATATATATATGTACATATAAACGTTATGTGTATTTGTGTATCAATTGCATGCCTTTTCCACCCAAAAAGGCTATTAAAATAACGTTAAGAAAGAAGAGTAATCTTAACTTGAATAGGATATTTTCTAACTATTACACAAGCCTTTGCTTTCAACAAAAATAAAGTATATTTATAAATCCGAGTATCTGAAAATATTCTTTTCATGAACAAACGTTAAGTTTTCATTGTATCAACTACAAGAAAAAAAGGCTGAAGAAAAGACTGAGTTTCAAAGAAGATACGTAATCTTTGCTACAATCTATTCTAGAAAATTTAAATTCTGAAATTCTGCCATTTTTTATGAAAAGCTTTATGCGTGCTTTAAGAAGATATCGTACAAAAGAATAAGTGTGTATTGAAAAGTGGAGCGAGTTCCAATTCTATGATAGATATAAAAGTTTCAAATGGAAAAACTGGAAATTTATACATGTATTCTGTGAAATGTAAACCATTCACTCTATCCAGTAATTCACTGCATAAAATGAAATATGCCATTCGCTTCCATGATCATATATTGAACTTTCATCCGAATTACTAGATTTTTCCGTAAATAGCGTCTTTCAACTTACATTATGTACACTAAAGGATGATATAGAATTATTGTGTGGCTTAATGTAGTTATCACAAAATATTTCTTAAAACAATCAAAGTAAGTTAAACAGACATAATGAAGGAAACCAATAGCTAATTCTTCCCGTCGCATTAGCGATTTATAGACCCGGAAATGTCTTAGTGACAAGAGGTAAACATTTTGTCAGTCTGTCCCTTTGCGGAAGTCTGGTCAAACACTTCAGACTACTGTACTTGATTTTGTCGTGAGAAGAAGAGTCTATAGAATATTGTCTTGAGACTGCCTTCAAGTTTGATGTTTTCATTGATGTCCTGACTACCGTGGTTTTTAGTTTGACTTTGTTTTACTAACGTTAGATATCAAGACTTATCATTTATTTCAACTTTGATATCCTGGAGATAATTTTATAATTTCTTGTAAGACTATGTCTAAGACAAAAAACTCCCTCTGAAATAATTTTACAAATAAAAACTGTATGCGGCATAAAAACTATTGAATGCTAAGTAATCACTTTTGATGCGCAAGTGCAGAAATGTTACTAAAAATTCATTTGAATAAGGATGCAGGTGAAGTATGATCAAATAGGAGTAGATTGCTGAATGACTACCATAAAATACTTAGTGTTTTTTTGTAAAGTTTTGTTAGTTTCTATCTATAAAAAATAGTTGTTCATATTCTTTTCTTTGTGAAATTGTTAACTTGATACGTCGTAACCTTCATTTCAGGTTTTAAAGACTCGAAGAATTTTTATTTCTAGGGCTTTTTGAAGGAAGTTTAATTATTCTACTTAAATTTCGAAATTATCTTAAACTCTTTTTTCTGTTAAAGACTATTTTATTGTTATTTTCTGTATTTGAGAGACTCTTCTCTTGGTTATTATCTTTAAGAGAGATCGTCCACTTGTTTTTACCTTCACGTAGAAAGTCTTCTCGTTTTCTATTGTTTTTGAGAGAGCTCACTCGGTTCTTTGTTTTTGTAATTGTCTTCTACAGAGAAATCTCTGTTGAAATCATTTCTAATAACTTTTTGTGGTATAGATTCGGTAAGTACAATTATAACTGTAACAGACTTGTATAAAGAGCAGATGTCTCCAAAATAGCTTTCATTTAAAGAAAATTATGAATTAGGCTTATTTTATGTATCGAATAATACTTATTTTATAAATGATATTTTTAGAAATATTGTTTCTTGATATGATATGCAACAGAAGAGCTATTTTTCCACTGACCTTTTCATTATAAGCTAATTAAATTAACAATTCAGCATTACTGCCACCCGATTCCTTGGCCTTATCTATTATGGATAATTATGAATAATACACTGGTCTCTGTTGTGATATGTTGGTCTCCTGGATTTCTCTTCCGGAAAAGAACAATCTTTGAAATCATTTCATTATTTTCTTTTATGATCTCTGGAGAAAGAGTTTTGATTGGAGTTTTTGATTACTCTGGATATGGAAAGGGCTTAATTTCTTCTTTTTCTTTTATTTTTCCTTTTTCATTTAAAGGCTGGCTCCTTATATTACCTTCTGGATATGCATGTCTCTGCTCAAGCTTTTCAACAGTTAACTTATGACTTTATTAAATAGGTCTTTTCCAGCCTTTGATTTTAACCAATGGACAAATTTTATCATAAAATAGACTTTTCTTTTTTTTTTTTTTTTTTTTTTTTGCAGGAGGCTGCCATTCCCTTCTTCGAAATGATGATAAAAACCTGGGCCTCTTAACAGCTTACATTACAGAAATAGAAAACTCATTATCTTAAGTTTTTCACACAGATTATTAGTCCATCTCGTGATATTTTTACTTGCATGCAACTGTTCCTTGCCATAAACTATCCTACTTACATATATAATACATATGTGTACATATATGTAAGCATAAACACAAACACACTCATATATATATATATATATATATATATATATATATATATATATATATATATATATATATATATATGTATATGAATGCTTGACACTTGATGAAAAATAGATAAGCAGATCACGTTACAAAATCTATCCTTCCTACAGGGCCGTTTACAAAAAAACTCTATAAAATGCCAACACTCACCCTAATACAATGAATTCAAAATCACCGTTTCGTCTTACGTATCTTTTCGACACAGGATTTGCTTTGGGGCACAGAGTCACGCAGGAGAGAACACACTAACTTACTGAACACTTTAAAAAACAATACACTGGGTTACGAGAGTGAGAGAGGTGAGGTGATGTCAATCTTAAGGCTGGTAATCTCTATTTCTATTTGTGTAACCTAACCTTGGTGTCACCTTTTATATGAAATTTAACTGCTCCCAGAAACTTCCCTGGGTTTTGGGAAGCGTTGGTGGGGTGGGCAAAAGGCGCCATAGTTACCATGTATTACTCTCCCGAACGCTATTCACGCCGTGCCAGACGGCTCTCCCAGTCAGCTAGCTTCGTCCACCCTTGTCCCCAAAATAGGAAAAAGATAACATCCTATCACCAGGCCTTTCGCAAAATTTCTAAAGCACATGTTTCTGAATTTTCTCTCTCAAACATGAGGCAATATATATGAACATTACCTAAGCCCTTGTTCATATCTCGCACGAATACCACAACACTCAAATAGAATACATAAGACTTCGTAACAAACATACATGAAATAAAAGTTAATTCTTAAAAAATTACGTAAATTTACATATAATACTCGAATAAAGAATACAATGAAATTCACGACGAAGGTCTTACGTAATTTACATAAAATACTAACATCTACAAGAGAGGAGCTCATTTTACGTGCTGGGTATCATCTCTTCAATGCACATATGAAACATATATAAAATTATTACTAAACTACGGTATTTACTCTATGCTAGACCAGCTTCGTAAGAATATACATATATACATATATATATATATATATATATATATATATATATATATATATATATCAGGGTTGAAAAAGTCATAATTTAAACAAAAAAAAATATTTACTTGACTTAAATCGGTTTTTTTTTATTTAAACCAATTTTCTTAATTTAAATTATTATTTTTTTTTTTTTTCAATGCTACCTATTTGCGGCTGGGGACTATTTGCTTCAGTCTTATGATTGTATTTTATGGTATTGAACATGATCTATATTAAACAAAACCATAGTTTAATATACATTACACAAGCTGAGTTTTTCTCTTAAAGACCACAATTCAGACTAATGATTTAATCGAAGAGGACAAGTTATAGTAACTACTATATAAATAAAAGGAAAATAAAATAAGCGAAACAGTAATCTAACAAAAATACAAATACACAGCAGTTTAATTTTAACATATAGTAAGAAATAAAACTAGAAACAAATCAAGAACTTCTCCATGTGCGCACTGTACTATCAACGCAATTTTTAATTCCCATTAACGCTGTTAAACAAATCGAGACCTTTATAATTTGTATAATTGCAACAACTTTAATACTTCAGAACAC
>NC_090759.1:46647149-46649649 GCF_036898095.1 Palaemon carinicauda
AATAGAAGACCAAGGTTAAAGTCTCTAAAAAAGATGAGCAAAAATCAAGTTATGGCGGGTAGGGTACCAAAACCACTGGATAGCCGATATATCTTTAAGATGTCAAAATGAAGATTTATGTTAATTTACATTATATAACCATCTAAGTATACTTAAGCCTTCCGTTGGCCGTAGCGCAACACCTCCCCCCCCCCCCCCCCGTGGTTTAAAAGAATAACAACGTAATCCATTTAGAGGGACGCACGCGAGTATCCCTTACACTTGTAGCAACAAGGCTTATTTTTTGCCTTTTATAAAAGTTTTTTTTCTGATTATTTAGGGATTCCTAACATTTCTCCTAAATTTCAAAACAACAGAGACTAACACCTTCAATCAAATGACAATCCTCAACAACCGGAAAAGGATTAGTAACCCTTGCAAGTGGGGCTCGCAATTTTTGCTACGCAGTGTATATTTTCTGACAATGATTTAGCATTGTGATGACACCCCAGCACTGAAGCACAGAGTATCCGTTAAAAACGCAAAACAAGAAAAAAAGAAGAGAGAGAGAGAGAGAGAGGAGAGAGAGAGAGAGAGAGAGAGAGAGAGAGAGAGAGCGAGAGATGTCGACGACGGTACACCTGAACACGTTGTGGAAATGAGCTGGTAGCAGTAATCTGTAGTAAATATTAGAATTACAAGAATATATGTCACCTATAGAATCAATATACAATGGTGTGTGTTTGTGATAATAACGCCAAATATGAATGAATGAATTAATGATCTAAAGTTTCTGGCATCCTGACATCAAAGGTCATTGACGCCGACGCCAATTATGAAATAAATAACCTAGGAATATTGTACTAACAATTCAAAGCATTGTTCCAATACTATGGTACTAAAACCTTTAAAACGCTAACTTTATATAGTACTTTTTTCAATCAATATATTCGCCAAAATTCGTAAAACAATATGAGCTGCTGAAAACTGCCCATACGAGTGCGTATTAAATGTGCTTTGCTCGGGTGAGTTTTTTTGATACCGTGAATAATTATAATGCTTGAAGGAATTTCATTAGGAAAAATGCTATTGGTGTAACGCCATACTTTTACGACTTATATATACCTATATTTATATGAAATTTCAGGATAATCGAAATGTCGCGTTATATTTGAGTATCTACAATACATATAAAATTAGGAGAGTCCAGGATAAATAGGAGCAAAATATGGTTGTAATGTAATTCGACGGATGAGCGTATCGAATTCTTATACTCACATTAGGTTGAGAATGGAATTATAATTGTACCCTGAAAGTATTATGTTGAAATAACGAATACTCTTATTTTTTCATTAATACATTTTTTTTCAGACCTTGAGTACCCCCACTTATGTCGCCATGCAAACTAGTTCATTGGAACTCTCTCTCTCTCTCTCTCTCTCTCTCTCTCTCTCTCTCTCTCTCTCTCTCTCTCTCTCTCTCTCTCTGATTATATGCCTTATAGGTAATTTTTATCGGTAAAGAATATTTTTTTTTTTTCACTTAAACAAGTATCTTACTTTTCTGTTGGGAAGAGTGAATGCGAAGTTATCCACTAGAGTTGAGGCAGAAGTAAGTAATAAAGAGGATTATTTGTACAGGTTCAAAATTTGTCCAACACCCCCCCCCCCCCCGTGCCTTTTAGTCAGAACAGTAAGAAACATGGCGACATTTCTGGCTCTTGAAAGACCAATTTTCTTGTGGCACCTTCCAAACGTGATGTTTCCATTTAACATGCAATAACTACAACATTTCAGGCACTTACCACAATCTATTACTACAGGCTGACATGAGTCTTTTTATAGTTATATATGACATATATGTTTTTGACGTTGTTAATAGTTTATATAGGACATATCTGTTTTGACGCTGTTACTGATTTTAGAATGATATATTGTTAATTTATTCTCATCATTTATTTATTTCCTTATTTCCTTTCCTCACTGGGCTATTTTTCCCTGTTGGAGCCCTTGGGCTTATAGCATCTTGCTTTTCCAACTAGGGCTGTAGCTTGGCTAATAATAATAATAATAATAATAATAATAATAATAATAATAATAATAATAAATAATAATAATAATAATAACTTATCAGTAACATCTTTGTGTTTAAAACGAATGGAAATGAATATATAATAAGAATGTCTGCACCTGGGGCACCAAAACTCACTACCGATATAATTACATGAAAGAACTACTGTATATAAACTATGACGGTAGATATCAATGGAGGTAGGTGATTGGCCAATAAAGAAAGTCAGGTCGTAATGGAGAATGAACTGATTGGTCATTTAGACCATGACTGAATTGTTGTCCAGTTCTAATGGTAAGAGAAAATAGGAAGTTTAAGATAGTTATTTTACGCGAAAACTTCAATTGCGACAAAGGTTGCAGATGAGAATGCTATTCGGCAAGTAGAGTATTTGGGAGGATAAAAAGACGGTTTTAGTTCATATACAGTTTACCAATTTTTCTTTTTCACG
>NC_090759.1:46662149-46679649 GCF_036898095.1 Palaemon carinicauda
GATTCTCTTAACGACCTCGGGATCAGAGCCCCAGGCGAAATCACACAAAGACAAGAGCTTGTGACCGGCCGGAATCGAACCCTGGTCCGACAAGCTTGTATAGACAGTGACTACCACTTGGCCAAGTGGTAGTCACTGTCTATACAAGCTTGTCGGACCAGGGTTCGATTCCCGGCCGGTCACAAGCTCTTGTCTTTGTGTGATTTCGCCTGGGGCTCTGATCCCAAGGTCGTTAAGAGAATCCAGACATTAATGTATCAAAAATATATATGGCTTATTTGAATATGTAGATATATATATATATATATATATATATATATATATATATATATATAATATATATATTAGTCTGTGCGTATATTGAAGCTGCTTCATGTGACATTTTACCAGAATCTTTCATTTGATGATGCAAGCATGGAAATTTGTTATAAATACACATTGTGCTAACTTTAAAAAAAAAAAAAAGTCCTAGTCCTCAAAAGTCAAACATAGCTGCAATTGTTTTCTAGGCCACCAGCACACCAAAACAGCCATAAGCAATACAAAATGCCGCCGGATAGTCCAATCAATTCAAACTTTGCTTCTAAAATAAGACTACACTTGAAATTAAATAAAAGGACAAGCTCTTTCTGTCTATATAACATCCCATCCCTAAAGGTTGTATATTACAGACCCCATCTTGCAGTCAGGTCAGCACCATTGTTCATGAGGAAGGGGGTTGATTCTGCAAAGAGCGATGGGACAAAATGAAGGCATGGATAGATGAAGATCAATACTAGAGTAAATGCTATTCTTATATGAGAAGAAAATCTCTAAAATTAAACTATGGATATGAGCCAAGACAGAGTCTGTAGCTTATTACTATGGCATATTGGTGGCGGACACTACTGTGAAACTCGGTATGGTGTTCAATATTAGCAAGAATAATAGCTTAGTATTCCAAATGTTATTTAATCAGCCTCAAAGAAATTAGGTAGTCGCACCTGAACGGACAGTGTATGGGAGTCAAGCTAAGGATGATGGAGGCTTCAACGCTATCCGGAGGGTGCAGAGATATCACAGAATTTAAATGATATTGAATAACAAAATCTGGAGCCTAACTGTTTCCCATACATAAAAAGGAGAAAAGGTGTAAAAGGATTAAGCCCCGGTCAGCTCTTCTTAAGTTCAAAGTATCTTATTAGGGTTGTGGTCGCCTACTGAAAACTTCCCTGCCTGGCAATCTGTTAGACTGAAATTAAAAAACCCGTAAAACTCCACAGTTTCTAGTAGTGTCTACAACCTCGCCATTCTTGAGGGTGTTTGGGGGACCCCATAGGTCTACCTGCTGAATCATCAGCAGACACTGCCTGGCCCACCCTGGTCCTTACTTGATGATGAGGGGGCTTGGGTGCTGATCATATGTATATATGGTCAGTCTCGAGAGCATTGTCCTCCGTCATTCATTAACGACCTTTAAACCTTTATGGATGCCAAACAGATATGCAAACTGATTGGGGTATATGTTGCATTTGTAAAGAGGACAAAAGTGATGAAACAATGTTCCCCTCTTAGCTTATTTCAGAAAAAAACCGGACTGCTAGATATGTTAATCTTGCAAAAATATACTATAGTTTCATGCTCTTATTGTCATGCTATTATAATATGACCCAGCATGGGTAGATGACAGAAAAGCCAACATAAAGAAAAATATCATCCCAGCTGCAGACTTTTGTCTAATCGTGCCAAGTTGAATAGGATACACAAGAGAAAAATTACTCCCAGCACATCAGGCACAGAAGAAAACTGGGGAAAGATATCAAGAAACCCAGACCCTCCAAAGGTACAATGACTTTAGTGAAGAAGAGGTTGAAATATTAAATCTAGGCCAAGCGATGAGAATACAGCTAATCAAAGTGGTCAGTCAATATGTCCAGACCATGGAAAGCTCCTATAAAATCGAATACTGGGGATGTTGTTGCTCAAGAACTAAATTATCACCGTGATGTGTGGGAGACTTATATAACTCAGAGAGAGCACATATCAATGCGATAAAGCAAGAAGATAATGGCCATAATAAATAGAAAGAGTTATATCCTACGTCATTTTTTGAACTTGCTGCCCACATCATTTATAGCAAAATACCAATACAGCAACATCACCTGTAATATTCAGACTTGCTGATCTAGCTTCCCTGTACGACAACTAGATGTAGACTTCGAAGACGTCAATACCACTTGGTTGAAATAGCAGTTACTCTCTAGGATCCCTGAGCTTGAGGCCCATAGGACAGCGTTTGATGTTCCTTATGGCATACAGAAAAGACATTGGCAAACTTACTTCTCATGTTGTACAGTGAAGCTATTTCTCTGGCTAAAGATGCATATATCATTGGAAGTAAAATGCTTGCTGATAAGACAAAATTCAATGAGGATTTACAAAAATGACTTGGAAAAGAAGCTGTTCTAAAGGCACTCCTAATTTGTTTGTAGCATTGAGAAAACTGTTACATACATACATATACCAAAGGCACTTCCCCCAATTTTGGGGGGTAGCCGACAACAACAAGAAACAAAACAAAAAGGGGACCTCTACTCTCTACGTTCCTCCAGCCTAACCAGGGACTCAGCCGAGTTCAGCTGGTACTGCTAGGGTGCCACAGCCCAACCTGTTACTCTACATAAACTGAAAGAACAAAACTCCTGAGGCATGCAAAACCTCTTTCCCCAAATATGTTTGGAAGAAGGTGTTTTCCAAAACAAGAAAAAGATAATTGATTGACAAGCTTCATGAGAATGGAATTAGCATATATGACAGTTCTGGAAATAGCAAGGCGGTTAGGTGAGAGCGTAGCAAAGCAATATGTGGGTGATGATGTTGTGTAGGCTATACCTATTTTGACATAAGAAGTTTTCACATCTGCTTCAAACAACATAGACCATCCTCCATCAGTCACAACAGTTAATATATCCTTCCACGGTACAAGAGTTTCATTGTTCCAGTATTCAAGTCCAGAGGAAGAAGAGGAAGTCAGTAATGTAACGTTGCCTAATATTACACAGTCGAAGATGTAAAAACACAGAATTAAACTGTATCTGCCCTTGTCACATAGCTTCAAATGTCCAAAACACTGATGTTCAGCAACGATTGAAGGCAAATAAACGCTAATATACTCACAACCACAATTCCCAAAATTTTGACACCGTTAATAATGAGTTAGTATATTTATCACTTATATATATATATATATTCTTCCTCTATGAGCATTCCTAATCAAGAATCGGGATTTCTCTCTCTTGAACGACGTTCACTATCCTTAACTGAATCATTCAATTTACAATTTATGGACTATTAGTCGTCCTTTTTAACTTGCTTACGTTAAATTTTGACAATGAATCTATCAAGAGATGACTGCTCTTGCTTTGTCTTCAAATGGCATGAAAATGGGATAAAACATCAAGTGAACAAGGCATGAACACAGCATAGGTGGCTGGGCAACCCATTCTATTTTCGTTAGTATTTGTGCATAAAAATCTCAATGCAGAGCAAGGTTTTTGCTCGCAGACTAATGCAATGTTTGTAAGCTAATTTGAACTTAAATGATTATACGGATTTGTTCGTATTCAAAGTAACTGAAATTCTAAATTAATATGATTACATATATATATATATATATATATATATATATATATATATATATATATATATATATATATATATATACACATAAATACATACTGTACACACACACACACACACACACACACACATATATATATATATATATATATATATATATAAATATATATATATATATATATATATCTATATATATACATATATATATATATATTTATTTATATATATATATATATACATACTGTATATGCATCCAGGTAAATAATTAAATTGTATTTATAGAGGGAGCCTGGAGGCTCTGAAATGTACACACGTATTACAGACTGGAGAACTCATTTTTTTTTTTAACTAATGATGAAATATCCAATGATTAATTCTTTTCTAGAACACTATAGAATTCCAAGTTCAAGAATCAAATTGAACATCATTTAATGAAGGCCCTGAGGATAGTGAGCATGAATAAATATCGAATCTTGTTCATTTACCAATAATGTTCATAAAAAATAATAATAATTATTCAAATTTTTTATGTGTAAAAGGTCCACAGAGGAAGTGTAAAAGGAAAATCACTCGATTAACCATTAAAATTCAATTAAATTGTTTACAGCGTTCATAATCCAGTGATTTTGTGATATACAAAACCAATAAAATTAAAATGACTTATCTGATGTGGCTGGCTTTTCATTCCATAAAACTATAACGGTTATCAACTATAAATCTTTAATCGAAATGGGGAAAGGGTACTATTTCCAGTTATAACTGTATTGTATCATTTTGGTGTTTCATATATTTGCTTCTATTCAGCCGTTGAACTGAAAAATATTCATCTATTGATATTCACTAACTCATAATCATTATTGTCAATACATTTTTAGTTTCACTAGCGGTGCCACACCAAATAAATATTTTCTCATTATCATAACTTGTGAAACTGAATATCTGAACATTTTGAAAGCTATAAATTTACAAGTTATGGTACTGCCAGCAGAGCGCAGGTCTGTTTCGATTCATTATCTGGGAGGTAAATGTGCTGAGGTTTTACAAATTTTGCGGAATTTCATAATGCTAGAAAAGCGAGATATGAAACCAGTCACATGTAAGAAAAATAACAGATGATCCAGTATGTCGGGATACGTCAAACTTTGTGGAAAATACAACAACTCAATCAGTGAAACATCCACCTGCATATGATGAAAGTGACGCCACTTCGCTACACTATCAGGGCTCTACTGTTTATTACCATTTTAATGTAATAACATAGAAACAGACATATGAAAGACAAAATCCCGTCACTGTACAACAATTTGGAAACACGGTTTGTGAATATACAAATCTAAGATTCCTATTTTGCTTCCAGATGTACTCACGAATGGGCATAATATCAGTGCGTTCAGAGTTCTAAGTCACCAAAGAAACCATGGAATAAGTAACTTACCCAATTAATATTAAGATATCAAAGTCATCATTTCACCAGGATAACTACGTAATTAACTTATAAAAACACAACGGCATTTGAAGTTACAGAACCATTACTAAACTGATGTGTCATTATGAACACATCATCGTATGTGAATAATCTAGCGCCCAGTATCCAAATAAATTAACATGGTATAGAAGATTGAACACACAAAAATATGAACTGAACTTTGAACTTTTACCAGACCAGTGGGAAAAATGTATACAGTCCCTTTCTTTTGCAGGATGGTATCTGAGAAGCCATGTTATTAAAAAAACTGTCACAAATCTTGAGATGTCCATGTTCCAAAGTGGACACTTAAGATTCTTCAACTTCGATGTTTCTGTGTATAGATTAAATATATTATGCACTTTAGATTACATTACTGTCTTCAAACTAAGTTTTATTAATTCAACTTTTCATGACAATGGCAACCATGAAAGGTGCAGTCTGGTTATATTATTCTACTAACAACTAAATGAGTCTCGATAATTGCCCGTACATTACTTCCCTTTAAAACGACGTTCACTCAGCACATCTAATGCTAAATATGATTGAATAAAATTGTACAGTAACAATGAAGAGGTAAATTTATTGTGCAAAAAAAAAAAAAAAAATCCTGAGCGTATTGCTATGTGTGCATAAATAATTTGAGTGTATATATCAAGACTAACACATAACCAAACAATATAGACTTATGAAAAGCCCATTAATTAGTAATATATGTGTGTTTATTGAGTGCAAGTGTGTATGCCTAGATATTCTGTTGGTTAAGGGAATGGACGAAGCCAGGTTAGCAATGATTTAGCCTACTGCTTACTAAACTACAATTACGGATGATACCCATTAATGTTACCACATGAAAACTAATAAGCAAAAGGAATAACAAGGAAGTCTCCAACAACGAAACGAGGGAAAAAACTAAAAAGAAAACACAATTAATCTCAAAAGGATTGCCGAAGTAAAATAGACTCAAATGACATCAAAGACCCTTAACGAGATTGAGTAAATAGGCCAAGGAGTTTGGAGAAAATAGTGAATATAATCTTTAAGCATATCAGAGAGAGAGAGAGAGAGAGAGAGAGAGAGAGAGAGAGAGAGAGAGAGAGAGAGAGAGAGAGAGAGAGAGAGAGAGATGGTCATTAAGAATCAAAGTGCATACAAACGACAAAAGGAGCTGTAAGTCAGGCAATATGCAAAAGTCTGTTCGTGTACGCTTGTGCGAGTGTGTCTGTGTCTGTGAGAGAGAGAGAGAGAGAGGAGAGAGAGAGAGAGAGAGAGAGAGAGAGAGAGAGAGAGAGAATAATCTGTCTCCATGGAGCTTGTTCAGAAACAAACACAATTACTTGTGTTTTGATTTGAGGAAAAAAAAGAGAAGTTAATTGGCTCAAACATCTTAAAGGTCAAAGAAAAATTCTTTGAAAAGACGCTCTTGTCGATATCTCTACAAGATGATGAGATTCTGATCCACATTTAATGAAGATCTGTCTTTTGTTTGATTTCAATAGCTCGAGTAACATTTTTCCGAATGGATAAATCACACATTGTTTTCAGATACGAATAGGATCTTGAGCTTATGGAACATTTCTTCACACTCACATTGTGATCCTTGTTTAAAAACCTAGTAATTTCACCGAGGATTGTATAAAGTCGAACGATTTTGCTTGTAAAATTTAATCTGGAAGAATTAGCAAATTTTAGATGTATTGTGAAAAAAAGAAAAAATCTGTCCTAACACGGACATGCCAAAATGCTTTCCTTCCTGGCCTAACGTTAACTGTGTATACATTTATTAGTTAACATCTAACTTAATGCATTAGATTAAAATTATTTTCCTCACTGGGCTATTCTTCGCTGTTGGAGCCTTTGGGCTTATAGCATCTTGCTTTTCTAACTAGGGTTATAACCTAGTTTTTAATAATAATAATAATAATAATAATAATAATAATAATAATAATAATAATAATCGGGCCATCTCTACAAAGAATTAGCAAATTTTAGATGTATTGTGAAAAGAAAGAAAAAAAATCTGTCCTAACACGGACATGCCAAAATGCTTTCCTTCCTGGCCTAACGTTAACTGTGTATACATTTATTAGTTAACCTCTAACTTAATACATTACATTAAAATTATTTTGGCCTCATTACTCGATAGCAATGTAACCTTTCACCAAATGGCCAAAATTAATATAATAAATAGGTAACATTGAATTTAAATGCATATATGTAGGAGAAATAACATCCAATTCAAGATGACCGACCATGAACTTTAAGAAGAGACTGGCGTTTCTTTAGAACCACTATTCTAGAGATACCAGGGAACTTTGACATATGTCAAGCAAGTGTGAACGGCACATTTGACATGTCAATGAAAAATTATCTGATTCATCGGTGATTCTATAGTTCCGACTTTTTTGTTTTTTTAACAATTTTCTTAATAACTAAACTCGTGATTTATAAAGGAAAAAGTGTGCCCTTGATCAGCCACCGTCTCCTTTCGACTTGAACTTCACAGACATTTCTCGAACATCTGCTGCAAATTGAATCACTTAATTTTTTAAAGCTATGGTTTTCCGTTACTCGAGGATACGTTCAACATATTACATTCAGATGCCATATAAAATCGGGGGCTCTTAATTCCAATATTCAGTGCCATATAAATCGTACATATATAGAAATGAAAACAATAAATACAATACTTGTATAAAATCTCTTGTAAAACATTCAAAATAATATCGTTCATATGTGCAAAGGTAGTGAAGAATAAATCTTTGCTGAAACATGTTACACGCTACACGAATAATGATTTATTGTTGAATTTGTCAAAAATCAACTTTTATACTAAAACGAAAAGAGGGAGAGAGAAAATACATATACATATGTATAAAAACTCTTACAACACACACACACATATATATATATATGCACATATATATATATATATATATATATATATATATATATATACAAATATATATATATATATATATATATATATATATATATAGATATAGATATGTATATATATATATATATGTATATATATATATATATATATATATATATATATATATATATACCTATGTAGCATCAATTTTTTTAATACATCGGTCTAGATTTCCTTATCTTTTCTTGTCTCAAGAGCTAGAGTATAGATGTTGAAAACAAAATTTATTGCTGTTTTGTTCCATTTATTCAATTTTTGTCGACAAATGGTATCTTAGTCAGGGCACCAGTCACGTTAAGATACTACCGCTAGAAAGTTATTGGGTCCTCTGACTGGAGTACTACATTGGATCCCTCTCTCTGGTTACGGATCATTTTGTCTTTCCCTAGACGTACACCGAATAGCCTGGCCTATTCTTATCTCATTCTGCTCTGTCCTCATACACATGACAACACTGAGATTACCAAACAATTCTTCTCTCTCAAGGGGTTAACTACGGGTGGCTTTTTTTCCTGTTGGTAGAGATAGAATACTCTAACTACGGTAAGCAGCTCTTCTAGGAGGACACTCGAAAATCAAACCATTGTTCTCTGGTCTTGTGTAGCGCCATAAGCCTCTGTATCATGGCCTTCCACTGTCTTGGATTAGAGTTCTCATCTTCTTGTTTTTTTTTTCTTTAAGTTTTTATAGTTTATATGTGAAGTATCTAATGTATGTTGTCACTGTTCTTGAAATACTATATTATGATTGTTTATTCTTCTCTTATAGTTTATCTATTTTCTTGTTTCCTTTTCTCACTGGGCTCTTCTTCGCTGTAGGAGCCTTTGGGCATATAGCATCTTGCTTTTCTAACTAGGGTTATAACCTAGTTTTTAATAATAATAATAATAATAATAATAATAATAATAATAATAATAATAATAATCGGGCCATCTCTACAAAGAAATCATTATGCTTATATAATGGCTGTGCATTCATGCAAACAATAATTATAAGAAATCTCAAAACATCCAGAGTACAAAATATATTCATAAATACATTCATAAAAATACTAATAAAGACATATCCGGATTTTCAATGAAGCGTCTAAACTCCAGTTGATGTTCCAAAGACCTTCGAGGAACATCTTATTCTCTATCAGGTTCCGTAACTCCATAACACAAGTTCCTACGGACCCAGGATTCTGCAAAATATTCTATTGCTGGAGGAGGGTAAATTGCCTGAGAGAATTGTGAGCATTCAACATTTAATGCCAAAAATGCTTTAGAATTAAAAGATTTTTTTTAACCAATTTGAAGTATTTGTAGTGCCATCTACTGAGAAATGAAAATGACCTCTTTCATATAGACATTCCCTAGTTCAGACGCAAACATGAATAGCATCGGTATTGGATACATTCCTCATTAAAACTAAAAAAAACCTCCTTCAGTGTTGCCTTTACTATCATTAATTCCAGAGAATTGTGATTCAATATTAGATTTACACGTACGTTCAAAAGTCTGTTAGATGCAATCCTTATAGGAACTAACATCATCTTTTTATGAGAAATTCATCAATTAGTTGGTGATTTTGGGACATCTTTCTACTCTAACACAAGAGTCATTTGATCATATTTCTACGCTAAAACCCACGGAGCATTCTTTATTAGGAAATTTCAAACATTTGCGATTATTTCCGAATAAACAAATTAGTAAATCCTTGTAATAAAATGTATATTATTTGTGCTATTTCAACTATTTTCAGTTTACTCCCACTACATTTCTTTCTACTATATCATCACTGATATATGCAATATTGCCAATATTTTTTATCCCATCATAATACAAATTATCTTAAACATCTGAGATGGCACAATCAAAAGTAAAATAATAATCAATATGGAAACAAAATGGCATTAAAATATGAGATAGAATTATTCTAATAATGAAGAGGGACATATAACAAAGTTTTTTTACGCTACTATTATAGACAATTTCTTAACAATAATATTTCCTGCGACAAGAATGTTTGATATTAAATTAAAATACAGAAGAATTTCTACAAGAGTTGTTGTTTCACTTCTAGCATTCATTCTGAAAATAAGTACTTATAGGTACAAAAACAAAATGAATGCTGTGCATGAAATATCTGTAAAGGGATTATAACGATAGTTTTACAGGTGTAAATTTATAAAATAGTTTCGAGTAAAAACCAAGTCTATCTTGTTTGGACAATAGCTCATCACATAGTTATACATAGAGTTGGGACAAATAGTGACTAGTTTAATTAAAGACAATAGGGCAGGAGGATCAGATATATCAAGGCTTGCGAATTACGAATCGTCATCAGACAACGAAATAAGCAATACAAATAAACAGTGGAATAGATATGAAGGAATGTGGAAAAGGTAGACTGCTTGGTGATATTTTTATTATTCTTAAAGGAACTTTTATAGTAGTTATTCCTGTAAAAAATATATATATATATATATATATATATATATATATATAGTTATATATATATATATATATATATATATATATATATATATATATATATATATTTATAGATATATATATATATATATATATATATATATATATATATATATGTATATAAATAAATAGATATATAATATATATTTTATATATATATGTATATATATATATATATATATATGTATATATATACATATATATATATATATATATATATATATATATATATCTATATATATATATATATATATACAGAGAGAGAGAGAGAGAGAGAGAGAGAGAGAGAGAGAGAGAGAGAGAGAGAGAGAGAGATTTCATTGGAAAACTTAAATCAAACGAGTATGATATATTAAATTTATTTAAGGTGAACTAATTTGCAAAAGAAAACAGAAAATATAAATAATGACAGAAAATGTAAATAATCCTTTTTATATATAGAGAGTGAGAGGTCAACGATATAATCCTAAAGTGCTTTCTGTTTCTGCAAGGCCATGCATGACAATATCATCAGGATTATTTATAAGAGATAAAACCTTTAACGGTTATCATTTCATACACATGTCGACATGAACCAAATAGATCCTGCGTGTTTCTCTGGGTTCCTATTCAATTCTAGAAAATATTCCTTCGCTCTTATCTGCAAATTGCAAACATATCAGAATTATTAAACAAAGTGCATAACAAGTTACACTGAATTTGCCATTTTACGCATTTGATAAGCCAGAGTTGATATTGAATGACCTAAATGTACGCATGATTGTAATTCGCAAAAAAGAAAAAAAAAGCCGAATTAACGAAAATTGAAGAAATTCCCAGGGAAGGAACATGACCGGCAGGCAGTTCTTATTTATTGTGTTTGTAAGTGAGACTAAGCAAGACTGCTCTTATGTTTTTTTCTGTATTTTTAAGCGCTCGTCTTAATATCAAGAGATTTTCTTTGCGAAACTTGGAACTATTTCACCTGATGAAACACTGCAAATACTGCAACATTTGCAACTTCATGTAGGTTTATCAACTATTCCTGGGGTGCATCATTGAATATGACATTCTGTTGCCATGAGGCGAATAGAATTTTTTCTTACTGCAACTAAATGACCTTAATTTGCTGAACGATTGAATGACCTTATTACAACAATTATGATTGCCTTTGCTTGGGTGAGATTTCTACTGCCTTACGCAGCTTATAAAAGAACAATAGCATGAGAGAGAGAGAGAGAGAGAGAGAGAGAGAGAGAGAGAGAGAGAGAGAGAGAGAGAGAGAGAGAGAGAGAGATTACAAAGTGCAAGCCTGTCTTTCACACTTACTTATCTCATTCTATCAGACCATAATGAGTAATATAAGATATTGTGAAAGCAATTGAATGAAAATTTAACAACATTTCTCCTTAACCAGGCCATTTACAAAAGAAAAAAAAAACACACACACACAGCCATACCACGAAACTACTATAAGAACGGAGACTATAAGTCCTGAGGTAACGTAGTTGTATCGAAAAGTCATAAGTAATGCTGGAGAGAAGTAAAAAAGGAATCCTGCAGAATTTGATAAGCACAAAACTAAGACGTCGACTTTAGGAGGTATGCAAAAATTATTCTGCCAAGAATTCCCTAATCATAAACTTACTTTTAAAAACGTTGAAAAAACTTTATTGAACATTACAATACCCAAGGACCAGGAATGAGGGAGCCTGAGAAAATTGTTTCAAGTGAATCTGGGCAAGTGTGGTGTTAAAAAATTGAAATATACTTTATAGGTAAACTATGTTAATAACATAACTAGTTCAAGATACTAATTTATGCAGAGTATCCATTACCCTGATTCCAAAATTCCATAGTTATACAATCATGTGTTTCATTAAACCATTAATAAATATATAATGTTTTGATGTCTGTATAACTGAAATTAATTTCTTCTTCCTATTCTTTTATCGTTCAATCAATTGATATCCTATAATGTTTTTCACATTTTATTAGAAAATTGCTTGAGTTATTTTTATTCCACAAAACAAATGACATTTTTAAATTTCTTGAAATCTTGAAAACTGGTTATTTGCAATTACAGTCTCAATATCTCCAAGAAAAAAAAACCCTTTGATGTCACAGTTTTCGAAATATTCTGAATTTGAGGCTAATTCTAGTGACGAATTTATTGTAATCATTTGGGCTCTGGGACCTTGGTATATTGAACTTTACTTTAATATTATTTCTGATGGGAAAAATACAATGAGATTGTGTGTGCATAGATATACACATATATACAAATATATATATATATATATATATATATATATATATATATATATATATATATATATATATATATATCATCGAGAGAGTGATGATTCGCTTGGTAATGGCCATGTAAATATATTTTCTTTGATAATGATCAAATGCTGCATTAATGATGAACTAAAAAAAAAAAAAAAAAAAAAAAAAAAGAGAAATGTTACACAGTAATAGGAGAACGGTGCCTATGGCGATACAAAACTCTATTTCAACACGACACTGGAAACGGAAAATGATAGTCATCACATCTTCATATTTACATGAATATATTTAATTAAGCCTTTTTGCCTCTGGTAGTAATTTCTCTTATCAAATTTCAATAAATATATTCATCTTAGAAACCTCTACAACACTAACTAGAATGGGAAGATAATCCGCTAACGATAATCCAATCAGAAAATGATCCTTAAACCTTTATCAGTAGTTACAAAAGAATCAGGAATAGCGCGAAAAATAATCGTTATTTTTACAAAATGTGGTTCTCCATTTTGATGGATGCATGAATGTACAGAAGAGATCCTATTGCTTTACTGAGAACAGGGCAAGATGTTAGATGAAATAGAATCAAGAAACTATTTGAAATCAAATAGAATTATACAGGAAGGAAAGTAAATATTCTAAAAATATAAACGTACTTCTATCTGTAAAACCCAATGTAAACTAAATATTTGGGAGTTTTGAATAAAACTCCCCTACCAATAGAATAAACATGATTTATAAAGGCGTCAGAAATCATTCAAAAGACTAGAATTTCCCCCGCACTGCCTAGCGACAAAGCACAATGGAACAAATAATAGAATTGCAGATGCATTATTCAAAAGCATCATATTTTCATCAACCGCCTTATTTTAAAGTCTGAGGTCTAAATAAAACAGTACTTTCTAGAATAACTTACTTCCTACTTCGTATGACATTGAATATCTAATACGTTAAACCAATGAAGTTTAGTTACTACTCCCTTTCAGTACCATACCCAAATCAATATTAGGCCTAATGCATTAAAACAATTACAACACCAATATAAACTGTAACTTATACCAAACGTAACTAAAACTATAGTCCATTTCTTTTAGAGATGCACATTTGCACCGACTCGCGGCGGTGCCCTTTTAGCTCGGAAAAGTTTCCTGATCGCTGATTGGTTAGAATTATCTTGTCCAACCAATCAGCGATCAGGAAACTTTTCCGAGCTAAAAGGGCACCGCTGCGAGTCGGTGCAAATATGCATCGCTAAAAGAAATGGACTATAGTCAATCCATGGAATCAATCATGTTGAAGGAGGTTTCAAATCTACTATAGAATTAAATAGTGATGAAAGTGGAAAATGAGAGAGTTCAATGAGAAGTACTACAATTCATATCAGACTCTTCTGTTACAGTTACTGAATGAAAAAAAAAAAATCTTAATTAAGCTGTCCATTTAACGAATAACAGAATTACATAGGTTAGTATGCAACAATCAGATGTACCAAAAAGCACAAAGAAATATAAAAATGTTCAGTAACTTACATAACAGAGATGATAAGTTGTCTTGAGGAATTTTATTTCCATATGAATACTGAGAACACTGAAGTTTTTAAAAAATACATAAATCTCTAGTCATCACAAGTCTATAAATAATAGAATTATCTTGAATATTGTAAAATAAGCTTAGTTTCACAGAGCTTCAAACTACTAAGTAAGATAGTCAAGCAAATTTACATGATATTAAACTTTCCTAAAATCAATACTGACATTTTCAAATTACCTCATATGTATGGACTTTGCTCGCCAACGGAAATAACTTTAAACAGCACTGCCATTTTCAGGCATAGTTATTTTTTTTTTTCGCTAATTTGCAATGTTGATATCAATATTACTGTTAATCTAGTTTCTAACACCTGTAAAAATTAGTCGTGGAAATATCTAGTGAACAGGAACTCGATCGATTCCTTATCACAGCTTCCATTTATTAATTGTCAATATTATTAAATAGTTATATTTGCTATAGACATTTCTTTTCTAGAATAACCATAATCTTGAGCTCAATGGAAATATAAGAGATGGTCGATCAAAGGTATATTCACTTTCCCGGAAGGCATTTCCACTGCTCGTACATTGCCGATGCTACATAGAAAAAAAAAATAATAGAAACACATTGCATTGTTTTGCATAGAAATTTCTATACATTTTGTATATTTGGTTGTTTGATTATTTCAACCCTCTCCCCCACCTTTTTTTTTTTTTTTTTTTTTTTTTTTTTTTTTTTTTTTTTTTTTTTTTTTTTTTTTTTTTTTTAATATGACGGCTCCCTACGTGTTTCGGCTTGCTCCTTAACTGTGTGTAGATAAAACTTGACATAAACTTTGGATTATTGTAGAAAAATAAGTAACATTTGCAATAAAGAATTGACACCGAAAATCGTTGCCACAATCATTTAAACATACGTAAAGCTGCTCTTCTCGGAAATTCAATTTATTTCCAATAAAGATATTTCTTAATTTTGTTCTAAGCCTGATTTTTCATTAAAAAAAAATCACAAATCTTGTTGACTAAGGTGAAAGTAAATTTAGAATCACAATAAAATTGATAAAAAACGGATAAATCGACAAGTATCAAAAAATAAATGAATATTACACCAACAAGAAAATAATTACCAGTACAACTGATCCCATCACTGACTGATAACAAAAATTTCCAACAGAATGATTTCACGTATTTTGATCAAAGACTAAACATTGATCGGCTAAATAAAATTAATTTAAAAAGGGTGAAATGCTTTGGTACAAAAAAATCAAAAAGCAGTATTCTATTTTCAACGCAGTTATGATTACAAGTCTTATTAAAATGGCTCGAAATGTTCGTGTAATTAATATCTGACTACTCATTAGAAGTATCTCTCTCTCTCTCTCTCTCTCTCTCTCTCTCTCTCTCTCTCTCTCTCTCTCTCTCTCTCTCTCTCTCTCTCTCAATTTAACGCTCTCTGTCTCTGAAATTATAATTGTATATCGTTTCAAATTAATCTATTGCCTTTGATCTTCTAACATCATACTGTTAAGTAAAACACTATTTTTCAGTTGTATCATTGGTAGATCTTGGGAGGTAATGAAAGAAAAATTCTGAAGGGTAATATATGCCCATAATAAGTGTGCATATATCCATATACATAAAAGTATAAATATGTTATTCCCAGTAAGAATATCTGTCCATTTTGGTGTAGGTTTGTCGTTATTCATTTCTTTTATTTGGTGCTAAACATACAGTATAGTTCGACCGGTTCGAAGTTAGTAACTATTACGACAATTTCCGAAATCCATCCATAAACTCGCCGTCATTAATGCTAAGATATAAAAGAACATTCATTTCATTAACATATCATCCAAAAATATGATAATGAAAAGCTAAACGAAACCAATTAACAAGCAAACAAATTTGCAGATCAGACATTGCCTGAAGTTGCCCACGACCTTTGTATTCTCATTTCATTAGTGAAATAGGTTTTATAGCATTTCTCAATTTAGGATGCATGCATAAATAACAGTATGGCTTATCAAACAGATCGGGATATTTTGTTTTATGTGGAAACCATTTGCAGTGTGCTTTCATGATACAAATCATTCTTTACTAAGTGGATTTTTTTTTTTTTAACAAATGAAGATACTACGGTATAATCTATCTCTTCCAAAATTTTGATGAAACTGCATTTATTACTTAAACGGAATTATAAGCGAATCGCCATCTGTAGATCGACAGATTACAAATGTGAACATGACTTTACCATCCGTGTGCGCTATTTCGGAGGTGCACATAATTCTATATGATTGCATAGGTGCAAACATCATCTATTTTTCCTGGTCCTGGGAGGTAAACAAAAGCTATTTGTAGACGCTCAGTGTTTATGGTATTATTTGATTATGCAATTATCTGTATCTTGCAGTTCATTGGCGACCTTTAAAGTTTTTAATAACACCATTATGAAAACAGTCGTTAAAGTTAACAAATATAACAAATGACTTCCCGGAAATTTTCTTGATTGTTATTATTAAATCTGGATGACATTTTGTGCCTTTGCCTTTATTTTCAAGAAGTTTTTCTCTAAAAACTGCAGAACTTATTTAATCTACAGGAATTGACACATCCATTCTGGTGTCCCAACAACTGGGTTATTAACACCAGAATACTACGATGGGCTTTTTGACTTTCGCTCAAACATTACACAAAATCAACCAAAATAACCTAATTATATTGCAGATCATAATTCACTAAAATAAATATTTACTTATAAACAAAATTCTAACATATCGAACAGAAGTTGGGAATGGTTTACATTTTTTTTTCCAGACCATAGACTATGAAAGGGAAATATAAAAACACATGTTGCGAAACCGTAGAGCATCCATTAATCGGGGAAAGTCGTCAAATACAAAAAACTGCTAAATCACACCCTGTTAGAAAAAAAACGTAATTTTAATCGGAAATTCTCCATAAAAATATACTGTACTGTTCTCAACCGTGTTTCAGTAAAATACAAGCGACCGTTGTTTTACATTAATTTATTATTATTTGTCACGGGTCGGTGACCGCAATATCACTCTTTGGCGTCAATATAACCGTTTTCAAACCAGTAGAAATCTTAGAATAAATGTTGCTTGACTTTTACCGTTTTTTTTTTTTTCTTATACAAATTTTTAATAGTGTGGTAGTGAACAGAATACGTTTCGCATTACAAAAGCACACG
>NC_090759.1:46684649-46727149 GCF_036898095.1 Palaemon carinicauda
TTCATGGCACTCATGAAAAATACGCCGGGCCATGAAGACAAGAGTAATGAGAGAGAGAGAGAGAGAGAGAGAGAGAGAGAGAGAGAGAGAGAGAGAGAGAGAGAGAGAAAGTTGAAAAGTCGGTTGAAATGAAACCCAGAACATTCAAATGAAGGCAACAGTCCCAGAAATAACAGTCTTAGTCCCCAAAGCCTTCTCTCTTTTCAAAAGAATCAATATGCTAATTTTCGGTAAAACACAAGAGGGTTACACAAAGAACATCTACGGCCTGAGGGTTGTCTCTGCCCTCATGTTTACAAAAAGAAAAAAAAAAAGTAAAGAAGACACCTGTTTTTGCTATGGGACTCAGATTAGAATATGCACGACGGAAAAATCAATAAACACGATTACAGGATTAAAGTTGTAGATTTAGGATTGTAGTGGCCTATTGGAAACATCCCCTGCCTGGCGATCTGCCGGACTGGGGTTCGAGTCTCTCATAAGCTCAATAGTTTCTTGTAGTGTCACCTCACCATCCTTGTGAGCTAAGGATACGGGTTTTGGGGTGTCTATAGGTCTAGCTGCAAGTCATTAGCCGCTATTGCCTGGCCATCCCTGGTCATAGCTTGGGTGGAGAGAGGTTTGGGCGCTGATATGTATATAAGGTCAGTCTCTAGGGTTTAGTCCTACTAGCTGGATCATCGTCCCTGAGCCTTGCCACTCATGGGTGACCTTTAAACCTTTCAACTGATCACTTTGAGACACGGACCAAAACAAGATAAGACTACCGAGTGTGAGGCACCAGAAAGCAAGAGTACAGAATGGAATGCCTTTCTTAAATATTCGTAACCGAGTCTTTTAATTGTCCATCAGAGTAATGCAAATCCAAAGCCTCGTTTTATAAATATCTTAAGGACTAAAAATACAATATTTACATACAAATTACAAAACAAAAGCCATAACGTAGCCTATAACGCACAAATCTCTCTATCTGTAATCGAGTAAACCGATGGCAAGCAGATTTTTGATAAACATTGTTGAAACAGTACTTGGTGTTTAGATCATTCTATTTAGAGAAGGTTCCTGGTTTCATCAGCTCTGATAACAAAAAATCACAAAAAACACAAAATAATCACTACATGTTCTGAACATTGTAATACAATAACATTATAAAAATTCCGTAATATATAAAAAATGAGTTATTGTAGTCATAATCTATATATATATATATATATATATATATATATATATATATATATATATATATATATATATACATATATATATATACATACATACGTATATATATACATATATATATACATATATATGCATACATATATATATATATATATATATATATATATATATATATATATATATATACTGAAAATAGACAACTCCACAGTAGATGAAGATGTCTACAGTAGACTAAACTTTGAAGATGTGGTGATCTCTTTGTAAAAAGTAGAGATCTTTTGTGTGTTTTTAGCTCTTTTGTGTCTATGTGTATTCGTGTTTTAAAAATATTTAAAGCTTTTAAAGGCCGCTCATGAATGGCAGAGGCAATGGACAGTAACACTGCCGTATCAAGTAGGACAATACCCTAGAAGCAGACCATATTACATATATGATCAGCGCCCAAGGCCCCTCTCCACACAAGCTAGGACCAAGGAAGGCCAGGCAATGGCTGCTGATGATTCAGCAGATAGACCTGTAGGCTCCCCCAAACTCCCCATCCTTAGCTCGCAAGGATGGTGAGGTTGCAACGACCAAAGGAGCTAACTAGTTTGAGTGGGACTCGAACCCCAGTCTGGCGATCACCAGGCAAGGACGTTACCACTTATTCATTCTGAACGTACTGACTCATATAGTTTGAGTTTCTAGTCTATGTTATGCTCTATACTTGCAAATACCAGATTTTAATCTTTTATGGAATACACATTTTGTTATTGTGTATCGATGTTCAAACATGTTTAAAGATATTATTTTTCTATTACCTTGATATTTAGTAACAGACCTGATGGGAACAGTGTTTACTCCGAAGCTAGTTGTGATCGTTGAATAGAGACCCATAATAGACAAGAAATATTTTAATTCTTTTGAACAAATTCTACACTTATGAAGACCGGAAATGTCACTCCGATTAAGTATAAAGTTTTTTTTTTTCTTTTTTTTTAGAATTATAAAAACTTATTTTCTTTACCTCTCTCATGTTTCGAAGTGAGATTAAAACTCCCTACGAGCCACCTAACGTGAGGCCACTTTCTTCTGTAAATGACATTACGGGTAATGAGTGGCTAAATATCAGTTACCTGAACGTTTGAAGACAGCAATGACCGACAAATAACCCAGGATTTGATAAAACATTCCATAAAAATAATGTTTGATTTTTTCTTGTGAATCACGCAATACCCTTCATTATTGACTAGTAGTTACAGATTTTTCTTTCAAAACAATCTTATTATTCATGAAATTTTTAGCAACTTAGTAGTTAAGAAGCTCAAGTTGGTCTTTTTTTTTCTTTTTTTTTTTCTTTTTACAATAATGCTCTGACATACTGTACAGTAGGCATTATGTTAATAATACTAACTCTGAAGGTATCAAGAAAATCAATTATAAAGATCAGATACATAAAAGTACAAAATTTGATGAAACGTCGATGGAATTTACATTTTATATTGATGCTTTGTTATTTTGATGTAAAGAAAAATAATTTACTTGAAACAATGATTTTATTAACAAAATGAAGAGGAATGGATACAAAATGTCACTTCGTTTTCATGAACTACAAGTTGGCCAAGTTAAAAGCTAAGTTATATATTTTTCATTGAGTAACTGATGATAACTGACTAATTAATAACATATTCCATTATATCCCGAGGATATGAAAGTAAACTGGAAGAAAGGCAGCAATAATTAACTCCCCCCCCCCCCAATTAACTAGCTTTACTAAAAGCTCAGTTATTAAAAGAAATCCTGGTTTGGAAAATGAACAATGTTAGAAATAAATGAACAATGTTAGAAATACAGTCAAATGCTAACAACTCAGAAATCCCATGTAACCTTACCAATTATGGCAAAGAAAGAACAGATGATTCTTCGTCTCATAACCTAATAACAACGTTATCTGTCCTTAAAGAGGTGAGAAATATCACCCAGTCAGTTTCAGACGAATGAGATGAACGATTATCAAGGCGAAATTGATCTCTTCTCAAAGTCACTACAAATAGGCTCCAAGAATTTTCCGTGATCTGGAGTATACCCTTTTGATTGAGGGTACACTCAGGCAAACTATTCTATCTAATTTCTCTTCCTCTTGTTTTGTTAAAGTTTTGATAGGTTATATCGGAAATATTTATCTTAATGTTGTTACTGTTCTTAAAATATTTAGTTTTCCTTGTTTCCTTTCCTCACTGGTTTATTTTCTCTGTTGGGGCCCCTGGGCTTATAGCTAGCATCCTGCTTTTCCCACTAGGGTTGTAGCTTAGCAAGTAATAATAATAATAATAATAATAATAATAATAATAATAATAATAATAATAATAAAACAAATGTAGACTTCTTCATCACGGTCCTGAACTTAACATTTTTGTATAACTACTATACAAGCATTTGAAATACAGTAGGTACGTGGATGGAGAGAGAGAGAGAGAGAGAGAGAGAGAGAGAGAGAGAGAGAGAGAAGAGAGAGAGAGAGAGAGAGAGAGAGAGAGAGAGAGAGAGAGAGAGAGAGAGAGAGAGATTATAACACAGCTTATGACCTATGTAAATGGATACCATTCTCCACTTCTTTTATATTCTAAAATAATATCATCATATTGTCAAAATCCCTTCGTAAACATTTGTTTCCATTATACAATGCATTAAAAGTATAATAAACGGAGAGTGATATAGTGTCAGTATTGAATGTATACATTTCTGCCCTTGTCAAAATTATTCTTTTGCTATATGAAAAATAATCTAATCCTTTCACAATTAAAATCCTAAAATATTGACCAATAACATTACAGCATTGGATATGGCTACAATATTAGCAAAAATTAGTCAACTAACTTCATTTTGCACAACTTACTTTTCAATTGAAAAAATAGTTATAACATCACATCATTCTTCGCAGTGGACTCGTAAGATGAATATGAAATGCCAGTTTAAAAAAAAAAAAGAAAAAAAAATCTTGAAAGAATGAAAAGTTCGGACATTAGCAAATAAGAATAATTGGCAAATGTCACCAGTCATATCATTACAGATTTTCCCACTACAACAATTTCATTCCGAGATCATTTCAGTCCGGAAAACCTTGAGAGAAGTGTTTCATCTTGTGACTGTACGAAATTCCATAAACTCTTACAAGAATTTTCAATCCTAAATTCCGAAAAGAATTTCAATTCTGAAACTCAAAAGAGAAGTTCTTGGAGCTCAAAAGATCATATTCACTCCACAGTTTTTAAAAAGAATATTAGGAAGTTCCATATTTATTGCATACATAGTTTTCTATGAATTCCTCTAGTTACCGCTTTATTTCTTTTCAGCTAACAACTGATTCCCTTAAGAGATCGAGTCTTCAGTTTATGAATGTCTATTTCACCTAATTATTGGGGATTCGAATGAACAATTCTTGACTTACAATACGCTGGATTATCTACTCCATCATAAACACGTTATTATACCAAATCACGCATCCAAGATAAAGTATTTATATCTGCTGTGCTTCGATTTGCCGCAAGTTTGAAATGAGATCCAAATCACTTTTTTTTCTTACAAAAGGACTTAAAAGACAGCTTTCCCAGCTAATTGACATAAGCGATAAAGCGGCTTGACAATAACAAAAGAAGCTGTCAAACTGATCATCTTGACATAAATCAGACCTGATGATCTAAAAAAAATCTATTCAAAACTTAGTTTCTTCTACTGTCTTGGATTAGAGTTCTTTAGCTTGAGGGCACAATCGCGCATGCTATTTTATCTTATTTCTCTTCCGAGTTTTTTTTTTTAGTTTTTATAATTTATGTATGAAAGATCTAATTTAATGTTATTACTGTTCTCGTTGCTGGGAGGAAGAACGCTGGTGACTGGTACAACACATGAACATACGCTCCCGGGGTCTAAGCGATGTCAAACAGGGCAACCGGTCGGGACTGCGGTCTACCCCAAAGCCAAAGAAAAGTCCTTCAAAAAGAAGGCAGCCGTGCTTACCCCATACAAAATGGGAAAAAGCACGGTAATAGAGGAAGACTGTTCTTAAAATATTTTATTTTGTTTATTACTTCTCCTAGAGTTTATTTCCTTGTTTACTTTCCTCCCTAGGCTATTTTTCCCCGTTGGAGCTCTTGGGGTTATAGCATCTTGCTTTTCCAACTAGGGTTATAGCTTAGCTTGTAATAATAATAATAATAATAATAATAATAATAATAATAATAATAATAATAATCAGCCGTTACTAGTCCACTGCAGAACAAATGCCTCAAACATTTCCTTTCACTTGCTTCTGTTTATGATCTTTCTGTGCCAGACCTCACCCGGAAACTTTCTTAGTTCGTCAATCCATCGTCTTCTCTTCCTTCTCCTGTATCTTTTACAATCTCTAAGGACCCATTCTGTTATTCTTAATGTCCATCTATTGTCTGTCACTTACATCATATGTCCTACTCATGTCCATTTCTTTATCTTACATGTTGTCAGAATATCCTCTAATTTAGTTTGCTCTCGTATCCATGTTGCTCTTTATCTGTTTCTTAAGGGTTATTCCCATCATTATTCATTCCATAGCTTTTTGAGTTGTAAATAGCTTATGTTCCAAGGCTTAAGTAAGGAAATAGTGGCAAGTAAAGTGTCAACGATCAACTTTTGGAAACGCCGGGTGCTGCTGTTTACTAAGTAATCAAAAGAAGAGAAATAACCTGAAAATAATGAGAGCTCCACTGTAACTTACATCACTTTCTATGGGGAAGGTTTTCCAATTTTACTGGTAAACTATCTTGTGAAAACTCATGTCAGGCCCATGTCTCGTACTTTCCTTAAATTACTTTTTCGTCACTCTGGCTGTAATCAGCTGATGAAAAATTATTGTGAAGTTTTAGTAGATACCAAACAATTGGATGTTTCTGAGAACTGATTTAAAGATGGCCGTGGGAAAACACTTTAATGGCTCCAATTCTCATGTTGGACCACTGATGAGATCAGTATTTGGAAGAGACTGGACAGGACAGAATTCAAAGCCCAAAACCTGACTCCCTGTTTCCTATCACACCACCATTTCTCTTTTTTATTTCTTTAGAGTGTCACGGATTTTGAAAATTTGCATCCAGTAACCCCCTCCGGAAAAAATATATTTACATATCCGACTATTTCACCACATGAGTAGAGAATTTTTTTTTGACTAAATGTCCTTTATGGATGAATGGCTGTGTGGTATGGCATTTAGGGAATTAGACCTTGCAATGGCGCCAAAAGGGCAATTCTACATTGTAATGATAGATCAAGACTTGATAGCAGAGGTAAATTTAGTAAGTGAAAATGGATAACTTAGTATAGGATGTAATAAGGACAGTATGTATTTGAAAAATTAATAATGTTCAAACAATACATTATACTGCAAGCTTTGACACGTATTAATATATGCCGATATAGTGTTCTTAGCACGAAATACTTTTTTATGAAAATCAAAAAGAAAAAAAGTACATATACAAGGTTTAGGATGTTTCATGAATGCTCTCCAAAACAGCCTGAACAATTGCATATTGGGTAAAATGAAGCATGGTAATATGCAGTTTTGGAGAGAGTATTTTATTTGATATTTTAGGAATAAAAACATTAGAATATGCTTATTATCTGCGTCAATTCAATTTCATACACAGAGAGTAATTGTGCAGTTCCCCTTCATAAAACTAACAAAAAATAGATATAAGAACAATATTTTGATATTTTTACTAGAATTACTCGACCACATGGAGCACATCACACAAGCTACATTTTGAGTATAACTGACGATCTTGAAATTTTTAAAAATGATTGAATGTCAGTATATAAACTGGTCATTCACTTCCAAACCACTGTTAATATTTTGTCCTAAGGAACTATTATGCAAAATCCAGTAACAGGTACAAAATAACTATAGGATTTCTGGCTGACCATCCATCTTTACCGGAATGCATTGGTGAAAATCATAGCACAGAGAAAGCAAATCTCACAAAATAAGAATCAAATATTCATTTACATTATTAATTCTTATAGATTCAAAACTTTTTCTCTAATAACCTTCCTACTTAAAAAGGTAACACATTACAGAAGTATTACTAATCGCTAATGTTTTCATTGTAACAAATCGATTAATTTTCATAAATCTATGCCAAAAGTAAATCATTTGGAAAGGCCACTTGTTGAAAGGGTTCTCACCCTAAGAAGAGTAAGCTTTTTTTTAGTTAAACATACATTAATATTTGATAAACACGATTGATCATATAACTTCCGTCCAACGTCGCTAGCAGTTGTTCACTAATAACTCGCAACTTTTTTATCTAATTTTCTTTTTCCAACTGCCGATAGGAAAAGGAAAACGTAATATAAAATGGAAGAGAAATATTGAATTTTTTTCCTGCAAGGTCTGATGATATGAATTAAAACAAGAGCACCAAGTGATTTTTGAGCGTCTATTTTCTCATTAGCGATTTCAACTCAAATAATAAACTCAGTTTTTCCATTACATAGTGATAATTAATCGACAGAGAGAAATAACTAATCACGCTGATATGTAACGACTCTTGGTAGGTGGCAATAACTTCATAAGCGCTGCATCGGTCCAATCGAAAATTTATATATTACGGTTTTAATGAGTTCCGTTTGTCTAGCATCCAAAGACTAATTCTCATTTCCGATTTGTACGGAATTAATGAGTTTATGGGTGTCAACAACGAAGCTTAATCGCGTCACCCAAGAGGATCTCTTACAAAGTTGCAGTGACAGCATTCTCTCTCTCTCTCTCTCTCTCTCTCTCTCTCTCTCTCTCTCTCTCTCTCTCTCTCTCTCTCTCTCTCTCTCTCTCACATCACCACGTGTATAATTTCCTCTATAATAAAGGCTCTTGAAAAGGCTGATAATCCTTACCTGAGGCCCACCTCACGAAATCTACGATAGGAGATACAGTTTCATCAGACCAATGGAGTATATCTAGCTTTTTACGGTTGCACTCAATGTGACCTACTAGAGATAACAACCTTGAGAGAACCTCTATTCACGGGAGAATCGGTCTTCACCAAACTACGAATACAATAACCAACATCAATATCCCCCTTGCAAAAACTCTCAAATGGACAACAGTAACTGAACAGATAACAAACGCAATTGGTACACAAAAGCAGACTCGTGCAACACTCTTGAATAAGCTAGAAATTAGGTGTAATAGAAATGGCTGTAATGTGGACCTTATCTAACAGAAAAATAATAAGCCTCTCCAGAATTTCATGTCAATGACGAGTGTAATCCTAAATTACACTATATGTTTTTTTTCTTAATGAAAACTATACTCATTTTTTTTTAATGAGACACATTTGCACCGACTCGCAGCGGTGCCCTTTTACCTCGGAAAAGTTTCCTGATCACTGATTGGTTAGAAATATCTTGTTCAACCAATCAGCGATCAGGAAACTTTTCCGAGCTAATAGGGCACCCTTGCGAGTCGGTGCAAATCTGCCTCACTACAAAGAATTGACTATAATAGTTTTAACTGTAACGTAGAGTGATTTCTTTGCTGCTGTATAGTGAAAGCTCTAATAAAGTAAAACATTGATATTCCGGAAAAAACCAGCAATATTAGAGACCGTTGTTTGTTAATAATGCTTTATAATACAAAAAAAAAAACGAACAACCAATACAAAAGTATTCGGTTTTGTTTCCATGGCACAGATAGAAACAGCAATAGTGCAAACTCTGCAAATAATGGAGATGATGAAAGAGTGCCAGAATGAATAATTTGGAGTATTATAATAATAATAATAATAATAATAATAATAATAATAATCTGATGATAGTGGAACTGAAACCAGACACCTCTCTCTCTCTCTCTCTCTCTCTCTCTCTCTCTCTCTCTCTCTCTCTCTCTCTCTCTCTCTCTCTCTCTCTCTCTCTCTCTCTCTATATATATATATATATATATAAATATATATATATGTATATATATATATATATATATATATATATATATATATATATATATATATATATATATATATATACAGTATATGGATGGAAAATGTAAAATGTCCTTTTATGATTTTGTACTGTTACTCTTAATGTAAATACAATTTTTTTCCTAAGGAACATTTGTGTATACGTCTTACCATAAACATTAATACTACAAATATCGTTATTTTTCTCGTTAGACAAAGCTCCTTTTTTTTCAAAGATATAACATGAGCCGAGCACTTGTTTCAAGGCAAAGGATATTTGCAAATAAAATGAATGTTTGACCTATATTTTCTATTCCACGAAGGATAATTATTGAGTAGACAGTATCGATCATAAAAAGGTGCAACGTCATAGTGGCTTTATAAAAGGAACCTGTAAACAAGCATTACACCATCATTAGCATCGACCTTATAAATAATAAGAGTCATCCATCACACAAACAATATATGTGAGAAATACTTCCTCTTTTTGTTATTCTTGTCGACGATCATCAGATTAATAAAGACTGTAAAACTAAGGTACGGTGAAAACATATATTATTATCATTATTATTATTAAATGCTAAGATACAACTCTAGTTGGAAAAGCAGAATGCTATAAACCCAGGAGCCCCAACAGGGAAAATACCCCAGTGAGGAAAGGAAACAAGGAAAAATAAAATATTTTAAGAACAGTAAAAACATTGAAATAAATATTTCCTATATAAACTATAAAAACTTTAACAAAACAAGAGGAAGAGAAACTAGATAGAACAGAATGCCCGAGTGTACCCTCAAGCAAAAGAACTCTAATCCCAGACAGTGGAAGACCATGGTACAGAAGCTATGGCACTACCCAAGACTAGAAAACAATGGTTTGATTTTGTAGTGTCCTTCTCCTAAAAGAGCTGCTTACCATAGCTAAAGAGCCTCTTCTACCCTTACCAAGAGGAAAGTAGCCACTAGGCAATTAAAGTACAGTAGTTAACCCCTTGGGTGAAGGAGAATTGTTTGGTAATCTCAGTGTTGTCAGGTGTATCAGGACAGAGGAGAATCTGTAAAGAATAGGCCAGACAAATCGGTGTCTGTGTAAGCAAAGGGAAAGAACCTTTTATCCAGTATTCATTTTCTAGGGGTTATCGTGGTTCATAAATCTATTCCGGTTGTTTCATGTATGGCTTTGGATTTAGCAGAGAATTTTACATTTATTAAATGAACGTTTGTTAATTTTCAACAATAGCAATAACAATAGCAACAACAACAAAAACGACAAAATTAATAATAACAACAATAATAATAATAATAATAATACTAATAATAATAATAAACAGGAAAAACTTATATTGAAGAGATGAAATACATGGAATGACAGTTACATGTCCCAAGGCAAAAGTTCCCCGTCGCAGCAACACAAAATAAGGGGTAATAAGAGACGCAACTGGAGTCCTAAAGAGGCTTTTCCCCTAAACCTGACGGTAACGTTGAAACGCCTTGACAATGAAGAGAAGACATTTAAGGATAAACAAGATTTAGACGCCATCAACCTCTTTGAATCATGTGAACAAGCACTTTAATAAAAATCTGCTAGTATAAATAAAGGTTGTATACATATGTGTATATATATATATATATATATATATATATATATATATATATATACATATATATATATATATGCATGTATGTATGTATATATATACATATATATATATATATATATATATATATATATATATATATATATATATATATATATATATATATACACATATATATATATATATATATATATATATATATATATATATATATATATATATATGTATGTGTGTATAAGAAAAACAAAAACCAAAAAGTTCAAAATAGATTTAGCAGAAGGCCAATTGTAATGAATGAAACTAGCTAACAGGATGCAAGCACTGTGCCACTTTGTACGTTCTTTTGTTTACTCTGCTTGTTATACCATGCAATTTGCTCCGCGAAAATTACAAGAAAACTCCTTTATCTACTCTTATCTTACTTTGTTTCCTAGGTAGTCTGCATATTAAAAACCGTATTTTCTTAAAAAGAGAGTAATTGACAGTAACATTCTTTCGTTAATTGTCCATATTATACCAAATTTCATGTACTACGTAATCTTTTCGTTTCCGAAAATATTTTTAAACCAATTCTACCATTTTACACAATACTCTCAAAAACTTGTTTTTTTTTTCTACCATTAGGAACATTTTGTATATTTGATAACCATCTCATTACCTCAAATACGCATATGAGCACGTAATCATTTCGTTTAATTATAAGATAGCAAATATTAATTTACCCCAATCTCTTTGATTCCCTCATTAATCTTTGCATTTTCATAGCGTCCAGACACTCTCTAAGATTATAACAGCTTTTAATGAAAGCGTCAATTCTACTTACTGTATAATCCTACACACCTTACTACTTCATGCTGTGGGATTTTGCAGACATGGGGGGCGGGGGGAATCAAAAGTATCTAAAGATTAATAACATGTTTACTTGCGCATTACATTAACTAATTTGTGTTGATGAACCAGTGACCATTCACAAAAGGTAGAATATAAATATAGCAGATCAGGGAAGTTTAATGCTGGTAGACTGGATGAATGTCTAGCCAAAAGAACTTATTCTTTTCCGAGTACTGATATACTACGAACGAGCAGTTCCGCTAAGTAACTGAGGCAATATGAGAGATATGTTTCATCACTACTCTACAAATCAAAATGCCTCGTAGTACGAAATGTTATATAAACTAGCTAGGTGTATGACGTCATAATCCCCACTCGCAAGAAAAATTAAGCATATGGTCCATGAGCGAAATTTCACAAAATATTGATGGGTTATGTACCAGCACAATGTCCATAACACGGGAATGATATCGTAGATACTATACTGTACGCATTTTTTAGAGCATTATTTTAGTTTATCCAATACTTCTGCAAGGTTGCAATCCTTATTCGTTCCATAAGAGTCAAACTTGGTTGATGTGATAAATTCAAGTAGGTTTTTTGGGGATAAACCTAAAGTGAGTCTCGCTATACGAAGTCCCGACTAAGGTGCATTGCAGGGTGCAAACATAAATCTGCATCCTATAATGGTAATATTTCACAATTTGAAAAAGAAAAAAATGAATGATCCACATTTCTTGCCTGCTCTCAAGCTCACAATGTAAGAAACCAGAATTCGTAGAGCTCATCGATTTTTAGCTCATTTTCCATGAAGAGTCCCCCTGAATGAGGATTATCGGTGATACGGTCGATGCTTTAGCCGATTCAATGGGGTTTCGTAGCACAAGGCATCATCATAATTATACCAGAATCGGTAGTTTCATGTCTTTTTGAAATGCTTCCTAAACGCAACCTTTCATATTGAGCAGCATCAAGAAAAGTGCGCTCATATCTAGTCTCTAGCCTATTTGTTAATTTTGTCACCATAATTACTAGTTTTTTACTGTCTCATCTTGATTTCATTGTCTTAGCCACTGTAACACTTCGGTCTCGTTTGCTCCGAGCCCAAGGGGTTTGCAATTACAGGACGGGTTGTATGAATCATGGCTTAGGTGACTTCCCATTGACAGTGCAAGTTGCAACATGGAAGTGTCTTCGATTTTGTGGGCTATCAAAATCACACAGCAGAGTTAGTTTGCTCTCAAGAACTTTGAGCATTGTTTTGGTGTTATCTGAGCAAATTAGATGTTGGCCCATTGCTTCGTTACGGCAGTCATTTAGCTAACATAATATCGTATGTTACTGTCCTCATAAATTCATGCTCTTGAAGGTGTTCATCCTTACCCTAACTGTGACTTATTTTGCGTGAAATGATTTTGCAATAAAGTCAGGGCCATGGTGTCATGTCTACCTTTACCAGCTTATCAAAAGTTCGAATTTAGTTCTTGGTTGGTTATCTGGACGTACTTGTGCAAGATTTTCCTATCAATGTAGTTGGTTTTATCAAACGGTTTTAATGTCATACTAATCTCGTCATAACTCAATCAAGGCTTCCTTATTGTGATGATGCATTCCTTATTTTCCTTACTTGCTTACATTCTGTTTATTTCAGCACACGGCCACGGCTGTACTGTTAGATGCTTTGAGGAATGAAATTAAGATCATATTTTATCATAGGAGGGAGAAAACCAAAAAGGTGAATGCAATTTACCGAAAGCAGTTACACTGAATGTCCAAGATACAGTCTCTGAACTGCAGTTAAGACCTGGTGTACAAATAAAAAAAAAAAAAAATGTCTCTCGAAAAACACTGGCGCTATCATCTTGACGCCTGTACTATATTCGACTATTGGTAAGTGATAAGAGTAACTCTGATTGGCAACATAGGCTAATAACTTCAAACATTTTCTAATACCATAAAGCGTGAGCAGTGTTTCATTACTCCTAAAAATCCTTGAACTTCCTGTGGTATCGAATCTTCCCATTGCATTAAGTGCACGATACCTTAATAAGCATTCCTTTCGAGCATATTGGGAAAATTTATGTTTACACTGCCCTCCCCCTCAAAAAAACATTTCTGTGATCGACAAAAAACTAACTTTATATCAAAGGATATTCTGGTTTGAAGGTTACAAAATTGTTCTTTATTGAATCTTCCTTTGCATAAAGGGCGATGCCACAATATGTTGCCAGACAAATATTTGAAAATATTAAGATGCTGACAATCTTCTTATAGGATAATATATTGGAAAACTGCGAAATTGTCTATTATTACAACAGTTAATCAAAGAGCAATCATCGACCTCTAAAAGTAGGACACTTGAACTTTACAAAAAATTTAGATAGGATTTAATCTCTTTAAATGACTCTAATTTTCTGATTGTAAGAACATCTAATACACTGAAAGAGGATAAATTCTTCGTCAAATATAAAAAAAGAATTAAATATCGCATTACCATTCTAAATGTTTATAAGAAATTATAAAGTCTCTATAGATTTTAGCGCCTGAACTTATTTATTCGAATGATTATTCAATGGATACAAGTATAAACACAAGTATAAATGAGATTGTTTCTAAAAGAAAATTACAAAACGACACTTTCACGAATACAGTATATATACTAAAAAAAAATATGATCATACATTTTACATTCCCAAACCATATTTCCTTTAAAAAATATCCGAGATCATAAAGATCTGCAGAAAGATCGAAAACTACCATGCAGATCAGGTCTCTACAAAAGCTTTTTCATGCGATGGAAACGTTCCTTCTTTAAAGTCTCCGTAAAGTCCAATCATAAGTAAGGATTTGAAGCAAATCCTCCCTCACAGTAGATTTCTTGGCGTTATTTCCTTCCCTTAAAACTGTCTTTCTTTACGGGAGTCAAGGTTTGTATTGCGAGTTAATATTCATGTATATATTTCTTTGTAATTAACGATAAAAAAACATATCTATCCAACAGTAATCACGTGCACATGTGGATAAACTAAACGCCTATTTTAATATACAGGAGTACACACACATAACACGCCTAAAATACTAACGACTCAACCAAATATATAACTAAATTAACAAGTGTGGTTGAGGATAGCATATAATCCAGTATTAAAGCGAACATGTATATGATAAATATAATCCTGGATGGTAAGCAACGTGTCCGTTTCCCCTGCAGTAACCCGTTTTACGAAGTATGAGATCCAAAGTTGTTTTCGGTAAATATCTAAGAGAGATAATTATTCGTCTTCTTGAAATCTTAAGTGTTATAAAAACCTTGAGCCAAGAGGATAACTTGATAAGATCACCTAACACAAAAACAGAGTGAAAGCTTAAACGGGACTCTTTAAATAAGCAAAATAGCACTTAATTGGGAGACCAGATTGGGCAGGGCTCTTTAAAATATTGTGGGATAAGGAAATGAGTTATGAGCAATGTGTTGGCTGCTGTTTCCTGACAATCCTAAACAATAGGGGATACTGGAGAGTAACTCCAGAACTGGAAACTATGTTTGAGTGGACAGGAGACATCTTATTATCTTTCAGATTAACTAGACTGCACTAACCCTACGATAAGAATTATAATTTACATGGATAAAGATGGATAAGGCTCTCTTAACATAAGATCACTTTAACAGCCTATCCCCATACTAGGGAAACTATGAAAGTCTAACTTGAGTACATGTTAATAACAACAAACAAAAACATAAATCGTTTAGTAAAAATTAAATCCCAATATTGATATTTTCCCCAAGGTGTTATTATTTGCAATATTTTTTTTTTCAGGATCATGTTTTAAAAAGGTACAGAATCCCTCAAAGCCAGCCATTGTTTCTGTTCCAAGGCTGTCATCAATTAACGCAGGTCTGGCTCAAAAGAAATAAACGACGATATATTGGTGGGATTCGATGTTCTGCTGGTCTTTATGAAGGATACAGTTACCACTGATAGACGTTTGCAGGAAATAAAATAAGATATTGGGACTAAGCTGAATTAACTGTATATAACCAGCATGCAAAAAGGGAATATGACCCTAACGGGATCCAAATATGGAAGGAGATAAAATAATATATATATATATATATATATATATATATATATATATATGTATACATATATATATATATATATATATATATATATATATATGTATATATATATATATATATATATATATATATATATATATATATATACACACACCAGAAAGTTATGCATTAGATATGAAGGGAATTACTGAATATAATAAACTGAACTATATGAAGCACTGAAAACCTAAGTAAGCTTAAATAATAAAGAATAAACCATAAGAAGAATAACACAGAGGGACAAAGGAAAAGCACTTGTGGAGCTGACACTAAAGCAAAGAAACGGTGGGGGCAAAAAAAAAAAAAAAAAGCTAGATATGAAAAACCTCCTACTATAAGTAAAGTCAGGATTAAGCGTCTTCTCTTCGAAATCCCCGAGAAAATCCTCAGGAAAGTGAACAGTCTAAAGTTCCACATTTCGTGGAGAAAAAGTAGAAGAAGAACTCGAGATGGACACTGGGACTCCAAGTCTAGTTTGAATACTTTAAAACTGCAAGAGAGAGAGAGAGAGAGAGAGAGAGAGAGAGAGAGAGAGAGAGAGAGAGAGAGAGAGAGAGAGAGAGAGAGAGAGAGAGAGTGATATTTGCAGGCAGTTTCTCCATAAAATATATGTGTAGTTTAGACGACGATCAAAATTTCAATGATACCTCTCATCATTTTCACAGGCAATGATATTTAGTCTTTCAATCTATTACATTTTAATTATTTTAGAGGATAATGGAAAAACAGTTAAATGGGCAGAGTTAACAGACATATATATATATATATATATATATATATATATATAATATATATATATATATATATATATATATATATATATATCACTGACATTTATTTCAATCTACATCTGCGAAATTTATTTGTAGCGATGAGCATTGTTTTTAACATGAACGGTAGAATAAAAAACATTACTGATCATATTTATAAGAGAATATTAAATTTGAATGGTGAAAAAACAGCATTCTTGAGAGTGAAAGCGAAAAGATAGTGATAAAATATCTAAAGATGTCCTACCATAATCGTAACTTTCAGTGCCTCTGCATCATGATCTTGAATCCTTAAAATTATACAAAAAGCAATATATATATATATATATATATATATATATATATATATATATATATATATATATATATATATATATATAGTGTGGGTGTGTGTGTTTGTGTATGTCTCTATGTAAGTACAATATTTATATACAAATATATATATATATATATATATATATATATATATATATATATATATATATATATATATATTTATATATATATATATATAGATATATATATATATATATATACATAAAAATATATATATACATATATATATACATACATACATACATAAATACATACATACATAAATACATACATATATATATATATATACTGTACATAAATATATATATATATATATATATATATATATATATATATATATATATATATATATATATATATATATACTAAATACATCAAAAATGCCTTTTAATATTAGCTTCCCTCTAACATTGGTTCACAGACTACTCTCAGCCCTGTGGTTCGAATCCTTATCCTGGGAGAAATACTTATCATAAAAAGAATTTCACCATGAGACTATGATCCCATGGCAGAGTGAATTCGATATTAAAAAGTATTCAGGGTCATATCTAAAAAAAATTCTGGAGTGTTAGTGTTGAGATTATCTTAAATACAAACTTTCATACATATATACAAACAAATATATACATACATATATATATATATATATATATATATATATATATATATATATATATATATATATATATAATGAGGGTACACTCGGGCACACTTTTCTATCTAGTTTCTCTTCCTCTTATTTTGTTAAAGTTTTTCATAGTTTATGTAGGAAATATTTATTTTAATGTTATTATTTTTAAGATATTTTATTTTTCCTTGTTTCCTTTCCTCACTGGGCTATTTTCCCTATTGGGGCCCCTGGGCTTATAGCATCCTACTTTTCTAGCTAGGGTTGTAGCTTAGCATTTAATATTAATAATAATAATAATAATAATAATAATAATAATAATAATAATAATAATAATATGTGTGTGTGAGTGTTAATATGTTTTATGTGCGTGTGCCCACGTTTGCCAAAATTTCAGAATTTCCGCTTTGGTTTTATTGAGAAGTTTTGACACTACGAATAAAAAAAAAACATAAATTTGGTGTTGTGCAAGCTGGCGTTGAACAACAGATGGTTAGAAATGTGTTTTATAGAAAATGTGAACTTCACCGTTGAACCTTCATGAAGAAAAGCAATTTCCTTCCAAGTGATAACCTATCAACCAGAAGTCCCTGAATCGAATACGGGTTCACAAGAGATTGCAACACAAACTACTAGTTTGTAAGTGATAACTATCTTTGCCTGATTGTGGACAGGCGACCAAAAACTATAGAAATTCATATCAGAAATTAGTTTGTGAGCAAATAACTTGTGAAAATATGCTTATCAGGGTCCTTTCACTATCATTTTATGAATTATTATTCTATGAATTATATGTTATTTTAGTGAGTAAATCCCAATAAGCTGAACTAAACTGTTAAAGATGTCTTTTGCACTATCAAGAGCATGGTATGCCACCTAGTACGATGAAGTAGACATGTTTAACATACATCTACATAAAAAAGGCTCATTGACAGCATGTCGCCACTGCACCATTCACCCTTGTCTTATGTTTCTGAATATGAAGGCCCCTTCTTTCCCATAGATTTCTTATGATCCTTAAATAACTATTGATAGGCCTTCTTCTTTTTCTTTCTTCCAACACTTCCGAATTGCATACTTATTTATTCAAAATATCGTAATCAATCCTTTCAACATTCTTTCTACTATCTTTCCACTTATTCTGTCAGTTTTATTTATCTCACAACGTACTTCCATATTAGTCAGGCCTTTAATTATTCCTATGTTATATGCACGCACACACACACACACACACATATATATATATATATATATATATATATATATATATATATATATATATATATATATATGTGTGTGTGTGTGTGTGTGTGTGTGTGTGTGTGTAGGTGTGTATGTACAACAACACATACACACACAATTATATATATATATATATATATATATATATATATATATATATATATATATATACATACTGTATATATATATATGATGTGTGTGTAGGTGTGTATGTACAAGAACACATACACACAATTATATATATATATATATATATATATATATATATATATATATATACTGTATATATATATATATATATATATATATGATGGGTGTGTAGGTGTGTATGCACAAGAACACATACACACAATTATATATATATACACACATATATATATATATATATAAATATATATATATATATATATATATATATATATGATGTGTGTGTGTAGGTGTGTATGTACAAGAACACATACACACACTATTATATATATATATATATATATATATATATATATATATATATGTATATATATATATATATATATATGTGTGTGTGTGTGTGTGTGTATGCATGTATTTGTGTGTGTTCATGTACTTAATGGTAGTCAAACAAAAAGTGTTACTGTAATGGAATCAATGCAACTCAATTTTTGTTCACCGTCCGTTATGAACTTTCGATATTTCCCGATTGAATGCTCTACAATCACAAACACTGGTATTGGCTGCTCGAATGACAGACACCAACATAAGTAAAAGTGAAAAAAAAATAAACAGATAAATAAAAAGAGAGAAATTTCATATTTGTAACACACTGGGAGTAAACTATCAATTGAAATATGTTTATTGCCGTAATTGTGATTAAAAATGAATGCGGGATTTTAAAATATAAAGAAAAATATATTGACCAATGTATATGGTCAATAAGTTATGGTGAATCATCTAGTAATTGTCTATCTATCTATATACCTATCTATCTATCTACCCATCTATCTATCTATCTATCTATCTACCTATCTATCTATCCATTTCTTTTAGTTGAAAGGAATTCCAATACTCTTTAAAGTTGGAAAAAAGAAAATTTAGCCCTAAGATAATCTCATAGTGTCCTGATAACAGTTGTGTTATAATAATAATAATAATAATAATAATAATAATAATAGTAATAGTAATAATAACAATAATATTAAGAATAATAATAATATAATAACAATGATAATAGCAATAATAATAATAACAACAATATTAATAATAATAATAATAATAATAACAACAACAACAACAATAATGATAATAATAATAATAATAATAATAATAATAATAATAATAATAATAATAATAATAATAATAAGTGTAGTTTATTCAAATGAAATGCTTTTCCTTACTTTTACTATCATTGCAATTTCAGACCATTTTGATCTTGAGAATGATAGGTCTTATCCTAACAATGAATTTATTAAAATTAATCATATAAAATAACGGAATAGGTGTGATGTGTAATTTAAAAACTGGAAGGTACTTAAGAAAATCCACAACATACCCCTGCAGGCCCTAGAACTTTACACGCTGATTCCAAACAACTAAAATTTTTAACTTCTTTTAATCTATTTAATTGGACTCACTCTTTAGGACATTATTACTATAAAAAAAAACCTACAAGATCAATCGGCAATTGTTTTCCTATTTTACAAAGCTAAATAAATAATCAAATTCTTAAATTGTTTCAGTTCAATCTTAAAAGGTTTCGGATCAGGAATTTGTTCCGAATTAATCTCCCCCGATGTAAGAAGAATAACTTCATAACTTTTGCGATTGGAATTGACTTTAGTTGGACTGGACCATCGCGTCCCTTATTCCTTTTCGAGAAAAGACATAAGAAATGTTTTGATAGCTGACATGTTGAGGTTGTACTAAACCTATTAATGAAGAGGAAGGCGAGACAAATACCAAGGTTTGAATCTTGGGACTTCATTATAACTTTTTCAATATTTCCCATACTTAGAGGAGATACTTAAAGGAAATAGAAAAGAAAAACAACTTTCTATCATGGCAGAAATTGCAATATTTTGGCAGACATATCTATAGTCACTTTTCATTACGGACACAATCAAGCAATCAAACGAACAAAAGGACAGCAGCAGTGCAAACAAACACCCTCTTTAATAATGAAATAAACTAGTGCAAATCAATCAGCTGGCTAAGATATGTGAGAGGAGATATCAGCGCTATAAATATACCACTTAACGAATGATATTCAGTCAATGCCAGACTATAAATCTTGATGAAAGTAAATCCAAAACGACGGAGTTAGCGATTATCTTCACTTCGTTTACAGGAATAATAGCCAACGAAGAATTATTTTGATGCATTGGGTAGAAAGTTGTTTTGAAAATCGTTATTTGAAATTGCGTTACATAAGACAAGACGTCGATAAAAGATTTACTATTACATAGGCAGAAAAGGCATATAACAAATGTTTCTAATATATCTAACATACATATATATTTACACAAACACACACACGCACACACACACATATATATCTTTATATATACTGTATATATATATATATATATATATATATATATATATATATATATATATATATATATATACAGTACATGTGTCTGTTTATGTATACATCAATCATAATTTCCTGCTCTATGAAAAATTTGGGGAAAATTGAAGGGATTAAAAACTTTTAAAAAAGCAGTTGAAATTCCTTTAAAAAACATAAAGAATCAGGCCTTTCTTTCCAAATTAACAGCTAACCTAGTTGTAGCTTGTAATCACAATTCGTATGTGATCTCAGACCTCTAAGAGTGTAATACCATCCATGGATGTTTTAGGAAAGGTAAAAACCCGTCGTTCCATTAGTTTCCATAAGCACTTTTTTTTATACAATTCATATATAAGCAAATCAACAGCCCACTAAGTCCTGTTAAAGCTCCATAGGAAGGAAGCATTCACAACATTAGTTTAGAAATTCATTCTTGATATTTACTATTCTCACCCTACGCCATTCGATATATTTCACTTTAAAAAATTTCATAGGATTTTGCTTTGATATTTCATCAGAACGGTTTTGAAGATAATAATATGTGGCAAGACGGTACTTGGGGATCTTTAGGATTTTACTAAATAGTTATAAAATCATTGCATGAAAAAGCGTGATTTTATGACAATTAAAAAATCATAAAAGCGAGATCAATAAATCTGCTTGAATTTGATCTTCAGATGCCTCAGGCGTTTTGTGAGATTCCCTCTTTCTCCTTGAAAATCTTCTACTAAATAAAGACAAATTCTTTTTATGAAAACGTTCAATTCTGTTATGTTATAATGACATCATAGATACTGTGCATACTCCTTAAACCCAATATCTTAATATGTCTATACTTCCCTTTTCATAAGAAGCAAGAAACGTCTCTGTATGTTCAATGGTTCTTTTAACTAAACTCAACAAAATACGCATATGCTATGATTTTAAAATTTTGGAAGTTCTCAAGTCTTTCGACATATTTTTCTAAATGATTGCATTGTGCCTATTACTCATCAAAATTTGTTCTATAGCAAATTTCAAGTTTCTAGCTCCTGAGAAACACCGGGTTGACAACTTCACTAACAATCACACGCCACAGCAAGGAAAAGCTAAATTGTAGTTGGAGTACATGGGCCTGCAAAACATATAAATGTAACCCATCCTCTCTCTCTCTCTCTCTCTCTCTCTCTCTCTCTCTCTCTCTCTCTCTCTCTCTCTCTCTCTCTCTCTCTCTCTCTCTCTCTTCAATATATATACTGTATGTATATATATATATATATATATATATATATATATATATATATATATATATACAGTATATATATATATATATATATATATATATATATATATATATACATACATATATGTGTATATATACACATATATTTATATATGTATATACATATAGATGTACATATATACATATACATACATATGTACTGTACGTATATACAACAACATAAGCAACAACAAATGCAGCCGTTTCTACTACACTGCAGGACAAAGGCCTCACATGTCTGGGGTTTAGCCACTTTTCATCACCCCCAAGCTGGCCACTGAGGATTGGTGATGGTGGGAGACTTTGGTCTGATCGCTCACAGCAAACCAACCTAGCATGGATGGCCCTACTACTACTACTACTACTACTACACCTTGCTGATTATGTCTATATATGAACCCTTTCACCACGTTAAAGTATCCCCTCTCAGAAAGGGATATATAGATATACTTTGTATGTATGTATGTATATATATATATATATATATATATATATATATATATATATATATACAAGTATATATATATATATATATATATATATATATATACAAGTATATATATATATATATATATATACAAGTATATATATATATATATATATATATATATATATATATATATATATGTGTGTGTGTGTGTGTATGTGTGTTAGTGTGTGTGTAAATATATACAGTACACATGATGTATTTATAAAGCATACATATACAGCATAAGTGAGAGAGAGAGAGAGAGAGAGAGAGAGAGAGAGAGAGAGAGAGAGAGAGAGAGAGAGAGAGAGACATAAAATATCCTATAATTGAAAGTTGCTATAAATTTCATTGTAAATAAGACTAGCGAAGATTTGGGAGATCTCTATGATATTCCCGCTTTACGCTTCTCTTTATGAATCCATTATTCAAAAACCTCTCCCTCCTCTCACCCTTCTCCTTCAACGGGAGACCAACTCTCCCTTGCTCAACCCCTCTCGAAAGAGTTAGTTAAACGACACTTCTTACTAAGACTTTTCTCAGACTTTTCGTCCGTCTTCCAAAAAAAAGGTTAAAGGAAAGAAAGGTCTAGGCGACACCCAAGGTTGCCAACAAGAATATTAAAAAATAAATCTTTCAATTCCTTGTTGTACTGTTTTATTTTTTTCTTCGGTCTCTTTTTCTAGATGTCATTACAAATCTCTTTCCATTATCCTCCTTCGTGTTGACACAAACCAACAAATGTCCTTTTTTATATTCAAATTTACAGAGCTTTGGGTCAATGATGTGCAAAATTGCGGATTCCGTTCAACGTTCCTTTTCATTGTAACTTCGTGTCGCTTTCAATCAACATCTAAGGAAAGTATTTCATTTCGCAACTAAATAACAGCTAAAACTATTTCATCAATCGCATATGACTTAATTGCTTCAAGAACATTTCCATATCAATAATACTGTTCATTTATGACGAACGGGAAAATAGATACAAAGAACCAGATAACTGGCCCTATGTACAGATAAATCTGCTCCCTATATAACAAGGACCGGATCTGAAGAGACGTCCTTCCAGTGCCTGAATAATAAAACGTAATTCGCATCCTCGATGTTTATGTGCTGGACGACCCTCAACGCAAATCCTGTATCATACTGAAAGCAAACAAGAAGGGCCAAGAGAGAATGCAATCGGGCCATTTCCCTTCTGCTTCTCTTTTATCTCGACTGTAACTTAAGGCAATGGCAAATAATGCACCTGTTTTTCCACTGTTCCTCTTCGTAAATGACTCCCTCTGGTTTGATATTTGCCTCGTCAAACGTGTTCGACAGGCGGGGAAGTAAATGGCATAGAGTCACTAAAGCACCTGTATATGATCGTATGGATATCCCCAATGGCTGAGGACGAGGGACTATTACGTTATACTCAGTCGGATGAAAATAGAATTTGATAAATTTGCAATAACTTATATTCGTAAGAAAGACATATATGCAAATGCAAACGTAAAAACACTTGAGTATATGTGAATATATTAGCTGGCTATGTACCCTTACCAATAGACAAATCCTTGTCCAACTGACATTAAAAAACATGACACACACACACACACACACACACATATATATATATATATATATATATATATATATATATATATATATATATATATATATGTGTGTGTGTGTGTGTGTGTGTGTGTGTGTGTGTGGAAGATAACAAGATAACAGGTAGATAAAATGTAAAAAGAATGAAAACAATACAGATTTACAAAATTAAAAGATTTGAATTTATAACGAAAATACTAATTTTCATTCTTTCCCCATTACTGCATGTGTGCGTATATTGGAGTGTTTGTGTTAACTACAATTACCACAAGTGACTCATTGTGTCATTCCCATTGACGTGAAATTTATATACCGAAACTTAAGGACGGATATGCTGTATCTCCAAACATCGACTGGTTCCCGAGTAACTCATCAGTAATGAGGTAATAACCAGGGCAAACATCACAGCAATTTGCTCACAAAAGTAATCAAGGTATATGATTACAAAATGCGAAGCCTAATTCACGGCCTAACGGCGGATGTATTCCGATTGAAAGCACCCTTCATATGGACTGGGTGGATGCAGTCTTCGTCCAGATAAATTTGGTCAAGCCCCCCGCCCCCCCTTAAAAAAAAAGGGTTGAATTCCATTTTGGTCCCGTGAGCTTTTCGGGGTATTCATTTACTTCACTCACGGCATACTACTCATTTGCAATATGCGACAATACAGTGTTTGGCCGTATAAGTTGAATCACTACATTCTAAAACAGGAGCAAAATACATCCTAAGGCTGCGTTTACACCAAGCGAATCGAATCGATTCAATTCATGGAGAATCATCCCAATTCATGATTCGTTATGATTCGCCACGTTAAATTCAATGGAATCGTTTACACCAAGCGAATTGAGTCAATTCAAATCATGGAGATTCATGGCGATTCAGAATCACTGATGCATGCGGTCCTATTTTTTCATCAGTCAAGGCGAGTCAGGTCGAATTGCAAGACGGTAATTGGTATTCTGCTTCTTGATGGAGGGTCCCATCAACTCAACCAACATCTTAAATTGTTCTGTGGTCATCCTAAAGAAGTCATAAAACTTCTCCGGATTATTGACCAAATCTGGGAACAAATGTCCAAAGCTCCCAAATTCAGGTCTTCTGGAATTTATTGGATGCACCCATATTCCTTGCCTCCGCTTCCGTCTACGCTTTCTCAGCCACAGCAACAATTCTATTTCTGCAACAGAAAAGACGTCCATACTCCTCGAAGGCTGCCTTGGTACTGAATGATGTGTTAATCAGATTCAGTAGGTTGGAACTATACCGATTCAAAATGACTCGAGTCAAATGATTCTCCATGAATTGAATCGATTCGATTCGCTTGGTGTAAACGCAGCCTTATATTCTAGAATTACGTCTATACTGCTTACGGACGTAAAATAGATTCTCAAACATAAAAATCTAACGTCTGAATTTCTGAAGAAGTTGTAAGTCAAATGAACAGCGTTAACCCTTACTGAATTAGGTATATTTTGAGATGATCTTTTAAAAGCAATAAAATGAACTTCAGCTACCTATAATGCATTAGACATGAACCGGGCTATTCTGTTCAAAGAGGTAGGTCACTAATTCGAAGTCGTATATTATTCTTCTCCTGATTTGAAAAAAGTGGACTCCTTTTTTCTTAACATACTCTTAAAGAGCTTTTGCCCTTAATTGTGATAAGAAATCGTTTTATGCTTCACAAACTATCTTCTAAACTAATTCTTTAAATGTAATGCTACACTTTAACAATGGGGAGATCATTTGAGTACCTTCTTTTTAATCCATTTATTTTCTCTCAAACCAAATATTCACGGTGTACTTCAGAAATTGTTAAAATGACATCGAAGATAAATTGGATATATGTGACATTAGAACATAATATGACTGTTACGGTTAAAATATGCTGTTCTCTCTCATTAATAATATATATAAATTTCTTTTTATCAGACATACTTCACAAAAAAATTCACGGTTGGTTCTTGACTAATAGACAAATTTTGGCTTTCTGCTTGGAGATAATTTGAATATAAGAATGCCCTTTCTAGTCTAATGAAGGAATCACATTGTTCTTGAATAATTTGAAAAAAAAATGTTTATTGATCCTCCAATCTGTTTAATATAACAACCTTTTCTACTGAAAAGGCTTCCAGGAGCACAAATAATTATGAACCTAAGAGAAGAACTTACGACAGTAAATAAAATAACTGGATGATGAACTCATTTCATTGGCACATATTGATTATAACTCGTTCAAATTTATCAATACTTTACGTTCATCCAGTAAATCTTTCATCAACTTCTTTATTTCCGGTTCATATGTTTAAATAGAACTTCAGATAGTTTATACGTTTCAATGATAGCTGCATGTAATTAATGCTATGTTGAATAGCCGCACTCGATATTAGTCTACTGATGTATTATACTCATGTAAGATTTATATGAAATCTCAAGCAGACTGGAATGGGGTTTTGCATGACCCTTTGGGTTTGAATTGGTCACAATTTTATAGTAGTATTGACCCTGTTGTCCCTTTGAATGAGAATCTAGTCAACATAATTGATAGGCGTATCCCTTCTCGTGTGCTAAGGTACCGAGTGAAGGACAAACCGTGGTTCAATGATGATTGTAGACGTGTTTATTGAAGAAGCAGGATCAGGTTTGACCAGGAATAACTATACACAGCTTAGAGCTTTTGCTCAGAGAGTTTATGCTTCAACTGAAAAGGAATACAATTTAACCATAAAAGAAACCCTTTCTAGTACAACCCAGGAATATTAGTGGTGGACCACCATTAAATCTGCACTCTTTGGTGTAGTTCTTCCTTTACTTATACCAGATGGCTCAGTTACTCACTGTCCAAAGAAAAAGGCAACCCTTTTGCCTGATGTGTTCGACAGTAAACAGTAATGAGAAACTCGAACTTCCTCAGTCCTGTTTTCCTGAGGTTAAAGTAACTAGTTTAGCTTTTCGATATCGTGAAATTAAAGCTCTATTGATGGACCTTGATGCTTATGGAGGTGTAGATCCAAATGGTTTTTTTCTTTGTTTTTTATAAAGACTGCAGATTTCTTAGCTCCAAAGTTATAAGTTATTTTGTGCAAGTTAGTAAGAAGAGGAGCTTTAAGCACTTGTTGGAGAATTGGTAATGTTACTCCACTATGTAAATATGTTTGTGGTAGCTCCAGTCCAACTGATTACTGCCCAATTTCCATAACTCCCATATAATCTGAAGTTTTTGAGCGTCTTCTTGCACATCTTAATAGGTTTGCTGAAGGTAATCATCTGTTCCGTAATTAACACTTTGGTGTTCGTAAAGGCCTTGGAGCATGTGATGCCCTTCTTACAATCTCCAGTGCTGTACAGAAATGCCTTGATTGTGTTAAGGAAAAGGAAACCACTTGATAAACCACTAGGCATCCATGGCTCTTCTATTAAGCCTGTCCAACACACCATTTAAGAAAAAACATGAGAAAGAGAAAAAAAATAGAGTAGGTTGCCCAAGTGTACCCTCAAGCAACAGAACTCAAACCCAAGACAGTGGAAAGCCATGGTACAGAGTCTATGGCACTACCCAAGACAAGAGAACAATGGTTTTATTCTGGAGTGTCCTTTTCCTAGAAGAGCTTCTTACCATAGCTAAAGTCTCTACTACCCTTACCAAGTGGAAAGTAACCACTGAACAATTATAATACAGTAATTAGTCCCTTGAGCGAAGAAGTGTTTGGTAATTTCAGTGTTGTCAGGTGTATGAGGGAAGACGAGAATCTCTAAAGAATAGGCCAGACTATTCGGTGTATGTGTAGGCAAAGAAAAAATGAGCTGTAATCAGAGAGAGGGACCCAATGCATTACTGTCTAGCCAGTCAAAGGATCCAATAACTCTCTAGCGGTAGTATCTCAACGGGCGGCTGTTGAACTGGCAACCTACTACCTATAAATACATATTATAAATATTTGAAGCTTCAACAATCGAAGAAACCTACCAGTCATACAAAGAACAATCGACTTCCAACCAACAATTGAAAATTAAACAATCTTCGGTGTAAAAAATATATTTCTTAAACTAAAAGGAAAACCCAATCGAGTTATGCAATACATTAAGCACATTAATCGATTATATATATATATATATATATATATATATATATATATATATATAGAGAGAGAGAGAGAGAGAGAGAGAGAGAGAGAGAGAGAGAGAGAGAGAGAGAGAGAGAGAGAGAGAGAGAGAGAGAGAGAGAGAACACATTTGACAATAAAACGCCGCAGAGCTTTACGAATTTCACAGAACTGATCAAACCATTTAGCCTACACAGAACTGAAATCATTGATTCTCACTAGTTTTTTTGTAACATCTGTGAAACATTAGCAGCAGCAGCAATAATAATAATAATAATAATAATAATAATAATAATAATAATAATAATAATAATAATAACAATAATAATAATAATAATAATAATAATATCAGAGTTTATAGGTCAAATATGACATCCACAACACGGAATATTGATCCAATTTCTGAGATGTACTGGACCTTTACAGAATTTTCCCGTGTAAGAATAATATCATTTTTAAGAGTAGCAAACAGTTTATTCATCGAGAAAGAATCATTTTTAGAACAAGAAATAGAATACTGAAAATTTCCATCAATTACTTAAAAGAAAGCAAAATGGCATCTAATTTGAGATCCAGTCTATTTAAATTAATGCACTCTGCCTCTTTATTATTGAATCATTATGCATTCGTCGTTTGTGTATGTATGCATATATGTACACTAAGCTCGGAGGGAATGCACCCTGTCACATTCTTACTGCGCGGTGAGTAACCAGGCAAATTGCTGGGATATGAGGCCTCAGTGGTCAGCAGGGCTACAAACAGGAACTTTAAGCTCAGTAAGGGTGTGCCAGGGTGCACTCCTTAGGAGCAAGGTGTGCCAGGAATTCCAGTGTCGAATTCTACGTTTTTATACATAATCCAAAAGTCATGAATACCAGAAGAATTTAATACTTACCCTATCTCTCACAATTGTCTATTTTACTTTCATCAGCACCAGTGAATAAAGTAAAAGGCTATCATGCCAAAAAGTAAGAAAAACAAGCATTAATTTTGTTTGTTCTCAATAATATTCTTCATTGCGAATTCCGTAGAAATTAGCCCAACCACTTTCAGCTTATTAATGCAAATCTGAGGACACGGTAATTTTGTAGGAAAGTCTAATGTCTTTAAAAGTGAGAAATTTTGTTGGTGCATGGAGGAAAAAATGTAATTGAAAAGCTAATTTTCAATGCATTAAACGGACGCTGCTTGACGGCACGCAAACACAAGAGAACCTTATTGCGTGAACGAAATTATCACGTAATCAATTGGGCTACACACACTCTCTCTCTCTCTCTCTCTCTCTCTCTCTCTCTCTCTCTCTCTCTCTCTCTCTCTCTAAGGAATCTGACCGTCTAATATTCTCCTCTTTACTGGTTCCTTTAATTTCAATCTGCAGTGGAATCATCAACTGCTTGCCAACGGCAAGAGCCACCACCTATGTTTGCTTTCGTGTTCAGTGGAGTGATTGCCCTATCGTGCGTGCTCCCGAATAGCAAAATAGAAAAAAACATCTATAATTTGAAAAGCACCATTTAACCCAAAAATTACCATCGTCATCCTTCCGCTTAGCTATTAAGGTTAGCGATAATAAGATAGGCAAGTTAGAACAAATAAGCCCCCAGTAGTCAACAAGTCACTCTTTAGGTTAACGAGCGCCGACACGCATACTGTAAACCTATTTCCTAGTACTCACCACCATTCAAATATGAACACAAGCCTGCAAGCATGATATCATATACCTCTCAATTATATATACGTATGCATGCTCATACGCATGTAAATAGAAATATGAGATATCGGTTAAATAATATACATTGTATGCTTATGGAAAATTAACGATTTTTTTTAACATATCTCACAAACAAACATGTTTTTATGTGTCTATCTTTATTTTCAATTTACTTAGATTATTTGTGTGTGTGTGTGTGTGTGTGTGTGTGTGTGTGTGTGTGTGTGTGTGTGCAGAAATGCCGTTGCATAAGTAAATACTATCAATTCTGAGACCTCCATCACAGATATTTCATGTCCACATATACAAGACACACCAACGACGAACGCAAAGTTACGAATTCACAAGTTTGAAGAAAACAAATACATACATCAATATGAAAGTGCAAAGGCAATTAAATCAAGATAATGGGCTGCCAGTGTTCCACCAGTTTGCCGTTTGTGTGGAATTGCGTGAGACAGTTATACTTTTCATCATTCTGTGCTGTGAGCTGTATGGTATTCAGAGTAAAACAATCAGAAATATAGACTTAGATTACAGTTACTTGGCTGTCTCAAATCTGATGCAAATCTAAGTACGTAAGCATATAACGTTTCTTTTTACTTTGAACATTGCCATTTCCACTTATCATTTTCTATTCTATTTACTTTCTTGATCGAGAAATGACATCTAAATTTCCATGCACACAAAAATCATCGATGCCTTTCTAGCAAGAAGAAGCAGCTACAAAAAACTTAATACAATATCATCATTCTTTAGATTTATAGGCATTCATAATCCCTCTCATAGATGGTCGTAATATCCCTAGCCAATAGAGCCTCTGGTGTAGAAACAGCAACAAAACCGAAGAGCGCAAACATCCAGGCAATGAAATGATTACAATTCATCAAGAACATCCGGTTGTTGACAATTAATTTTCTTTTCAGATTTATTGTTTATCGCCACTTCAAAAGTAGAATAACGATCTTTTGGCGTTGCCAAGACAACAGTAATTTGATAGAGGAGAGTAGCGTGAGAGAGAGAGAGAGAGAGAGAGAGAGAGAGAGAGAGAGAGAGAGAGAGAGAGAGAGAGAGAGAGAGAGAGAGAATGCTTAGGTAAAATCCTTTTGATCTGAAGAGCACATTCCAATACGATATACATCCTCTTTCTTCAAGTTTTAATCATGGAGGATTCGGAAGAAATCCATTTACGGCTTAAGTCTAATTGCCATTTACTATAAATTATATAAAGCATCAGTCTCCTTCACTCTCTTCATCCCTCTTTCGGATTGGTTATTCACTAAGTAATCTTTCTATCCAATTCTCATCTATTATCATGTCTTTGCGTATAATTCAAAAAGTGCAATATAATTTGAATAAACAGCGAATAAGCTAAGGTACAACCCTACTTGGAAAAGCAGGATGCTGTAAGCCCAATGGCTCCAACAGGGAAAAATAGATAAGTGAGGAAAGAAACAAGGAAATAAATAAACTCAAAGTAAAATATTCTAAGAACAGTATCAACATTAATTTAGATCTTTCCTACATAAATTATAAACATTCAAAAACAACAAGAGGAAGAGAAATAAGATAGAATAGTGTGCCATAGTGTACCCTCAAGCAAGAGAATTCTATTCCAAGGCAGCGGAAGACCATGGTAAACAGGCTATGGCACTACCCAGAATAAAGAAAATTATATGATTTTGGAGTGTCCTCCTAGTAGAGCTGCTTATCATAGCTAAAGAGTCTCTTCTACCCTTACCAAGAGGAAAGTAGCCTCTGAACAATTACATTGCATTAGTTAATCCCTTGAGCAAAAAGGAATTATTTGGTAATCTCAGTGTTGTATGGTGTATGACAGAGGAGAATGTGGAAAGAATATGCCAGATTATTCAGTGTATGTGTAGGCAATGAGACGTAACCGGAGAGAGGGATTCAATTCAGTACAGAGTACTGTCTGGCCAGTCAAAGGACCCGATAAGTCTTTAGCGGTAGTATCTCAACGGGTGGCCGGTGCCCTGACCAACCTCCTACCTACGATTACTAAACCTAAGAGATCTGCTTCTCCAGCCATATCTAAACTCACTAAGAAGTTGACAAAAGCTTTGTAACATCTGCGTTGAAATAATAAAACCATCCAGAAATGTACAAATTCCTTTGAAAAACAAGAGAATTGATGGATATGATAATGGAGACGACACTAAGATTATTATACAGTTCTTTGTTCCTTGACTACAGCGTAATCTTGAATAATGGAAAGCAATAATAGGTAGAATAAAAACTAGAAACATGGCGCTTATTCATCTCTCTCTCTCTCTCTCTCTCTCCCTCTCTCTCTCTCTCTCTCTCTCTCACTCTCTCTCTAGTATAGCATCAAAGCAAGAAATTAATCATGCTGGATAATTAAATTCCCCTAACTATCCAGATGCCGTTGGAGTAAAGTTTATTATAAACTAATTATGATCCTCAGGCACAGTACAGCTTACTGTAATTTGGAACAAGAGTTGATTCATTGTGTAACTAGCATGGTCGTCCAACAATGAGTCAAACCCACATTCAACAACAACAACAACAACAGTCCCTCCTCCACACTCCCTTTCCTCTCCCTTTCTATAACTTTGATTCAATCAGGAACATCCGCAAACTGCCAATATAAATGAAAACTACAATAAATACAATTGAAAGAGTCAGTACAATATGATTCCCTGTGTTTAAGGGAAATGTTGGTACTTGCACAATTTTCTTAAGAGGAAAAGATAATAAAGAAATTGATCATAAAACGGATTTTGAGCGAAGCGAGAAATTTATTTTTGGGCTCAGGCCATGTCGTCCTGATGGGTGGGTTCCTTTAAGTAGCTTCCTAGGGTATATTTGACTACAGTGATATTCCCAGAGAATTTAACTTAAGGTCTCCAGAATTCTAACTCCTGGCGCGAATATCCTTAAAGTTCCCTTTTAGGATATCGCATAATATCAGGGGACGTATTCCTGACATGCCACATAGCAATCTGCACCCCACATAGCGTTTACGCTTCGAGGGGGAAAAGTGGCCAAATAAAAGAGGAGCCGTTACAAAGTTCCCTTCCTCCGTTACTGTTTGAGTACTCAGATGGCACCATAATCGTCCGCCATCTTCATTCCTTTTTCTGTAGCGGTTTCGCTCGGTGGTTTTCCCAGTGCTCTCTCGTTATCAGGATTTATTATGCAATCTCCAGCTTCTTCTGCCTCTGGAAAGGAGGACTATGTGAAGTGCAATAGCGTCTTCTGCAACGTTCGTAGCAGGAACTTCTATGGCCATCTGTGGTGTAGGACACACTCCCGCTGCTCCATCACCAAGGGACCTCTCAAATACTGGGACCCACAGGTATGTACAGTATGTAAAGACCTGGTGTATGAGGCTTTTGAAAATCCCAAGACAACGGAGTCAAGAGATGCAGCTCGGGACAAGCTGCGCAAATGGGTTCGTGGCTTCCAAAAGAATGCCACAGGGCCTTACCTCCCTAGTGAGCTTTCTAGAAGAGGTGTAATACTAAGCCAATTCTCTATCACTTGAACAGATACAATGTTTTATTACAATAAACAAGATGTAACTATAAAGATGGTTACTTTGGAATTGCTAAACAATCTAACCAGAGGAAGATACAGCTTAGCATGAAACCTGTTTATATAATGTTAGAAAATGTGATAGACATGCCTGAAATGCATTTTGCTAAGGAATGTAGTCTTTTTTTTTTTTTTTTATTTGACGATAATTTTGAAAAAAATGGTATTACTCGATTAGTGCTGCAAGTTTTTTTCCCGTTGAATCTATCTGATAACAAATTCCTTATTTTTTTCCATTTCCTGATACGTGTCTTTCATGATTTTCTTTACTCAGCACTCCCTATTCAGCAGGAGGTTCTTCTCGACATTTTGAAAACCAGACAAAGGAATTCAACTTATGATATCAAATATTTCTACTAAATTTGATAGTATTTATTTATGATGCATTTTTTTTTTTTTCAATTGGGTGAAATTTTTAAGCATCCCTTAAAAGTATCCCTCTATACAAAGATATAAACCGTTCCCCGTATCTTTTACACGGTTATTTTTCCGATAATGAGCATACCTCAAGACATTTCACAGGTTTAGGATACCTTTATGGTATTCAAAATTCGTTGAATTTTTCCAAATATCTTTCCGGCTTTTGCAACTTACGGGGTTCAAACCGTTGGAAATTTTTTGGACAACCATTTTTCTTGGGAAAATTAACTGATAAATCTTCTAGGCCTGTTTTCTCTCTCTCTCTCTCTCTCTCTCTCTCTCTCTCTCTCTCTCTCTCTCTCTCTCTCTCTCTCTCTCTCTCTCTCTCGTTTCTAAGGTTAATACCGTTTGAATCATACAAAATATTTTTTTCCTAAAATCTTAACAATTTCTGATCATTACAGCCACTTCGATTTGAGATTTCCCCTATGAATAAATATTTATTTTTCCAGTAGTTCATATTTATTTTTAACATACAACAATAATTATTAGACAGTTCATCGTACTATTTTCGAACACAATTCTGTGAAGAAAACTACTTGAAAGAGAAGGGAGCTTCCACCAAAAAGCATATCACCCCCTGACTCACACGGCTCCCATAATTCTCAGGCGTCAAAATGCAGTGAAATGAAGCTTTATTAATAGCGTTTCATAAATACCGATTCTATAATGGTCCCCATGGAGTCGAATCGAATTTCATTGCATAAATTATCATAAAAATAGGACGCAGAAAGGAATGCATAAATTCCAAAACTTTCACTTCAATTCAATGATTTCCTCTCATGATTTTCCTGTTCTTTCTAAAGGGTAGAAACAAGGAGAGTACAATTATGTGGTAACAATGAGAGTATACACGATGCCTCTTTACACAATCATCCACTAATTGATTTCAGTGTAATACTGTTTTCATCATATGCTTTCAGTAAACTAGATGCAATACATCTTGCACTAGGAAACAGCGATTAAAACGTAACTAAAATAATATTGCAAGTGTTGGCTAAAACAAATATAAAAATCAGCAATGCAGGAAACTGAGGTATAATTCGAAGAAGACAAAATTTCAGGGAAGTTAGTAACCTGGCAACCCTAAAAATACAACGATGGAAAATCAATGGAAATACTTTTCATAATGTTGGAGTTTCAGAAGACAAAATTCCTACATATTTTAAAAAGTCGCAGATCGTGACACCCACAGCTGAAATCTACTCAAACAATAACTGTGTAAATACGAAAACAAACTTACTGAAATAAGCAATGAACGTGTCAGAGTTGTGCCATTTCATATATAAATGAAACTGCTGCGAGGAAAATGACAAGAAGACATGAAATCACGTTAATATGTATAGCAGAATAAAAGGCAATCGTGCAGTGGAATAACAATGAAATGTTGTAATGATTAATGACTCTCAAACATGTATTCTCTTGCAGATATCTGTACAAAGAGGCCGTCTCTGGCTACATAATTATACGTGGGTGTCATCAACTACCTTCAGCAGTGCTAAAGAGGTTCTTAGACTTCTTATGTTTTTATTTCGGCTATTGTATTTGATTACCTGCTTCTCGGTAAGATTATGCTAAAGGATGTCTAGGCTTTTACTAAAACCTCACCAAAGGTGGGCCATGTGGTGGCTTGTAACAAATGGTAAGGGGATTGTATTTATGGATTTTGGATATTTGAATATGATCCAATGCTGGGGCTGGGAAGTCCATTCATCTTTGATTTGCAACAGAGGAGAATTTTATTACTCAATTATGGTGTAAAGTTTCAAAAACAAGACAGAGGAAAGGAAGCTGAAAAGAAGGAAAAGCAGAGACCAAAAAGTAGGTGCAGATACGGGGTGAAGAGATTTTGCAGATATATATGTAATGGCTACAGAAAATCGCTTGACCTGTCTGCCACATACGACCAAGAGGAGGGGGGGGGGGGGAGAGCGGAAGACCTTTAAACGCCTTTGCTGTCATTACTTTTATTATATTTCTCTCTTGAATAATTTACATGGAGCACGGGAAAAACTCATCGAGTTGCTGAGCCCATTTGGAAAGATTATCCCTATGCCAGAAACAGATAACCAAAGCCAGAATGAATAAATATATTTGAACTATAATAATTACAGCAACTAGATCCAGGTTTGTGAGATGACCCAACTACCTCAAAATAGCATTACACAATCGTCTCATCAAACCAAAACACCGAATATACGAAGGAAATACTCAACAAAGACATAAGCCAGAAGAAATTGTTTTGCATGGATTGATCAAGAATATAAGATATACAGACTAAATTCAGTGGCATCTAGTTACTAAGAACCTTTACTAAGTGAGCATAATTCTGACGACTTTTAAAAATCCGTTATGTGCTTATTCCACAGAATGCATTTCAACACGTTAAGGTGAGTCAACACTTGTCTTATGATTCTTTAGACTACCCCACATAGTTTAAGACAAGTCAACTTCCATTGGTCGAAAACATGTATTGGGCCAATGTTTTATCATTATATGAATCACTAGATGAATACCATAGAGCTGTTTACATATTACAGTAGTAAAACATGAGTCTGATTAAGACGCAACATTTAAGTAAGCTTAAATATTTTACTGCATTATTTTATGTAACTGATTCATATAGCTTAAACATTTACGCTAGTTTTTCTTTGCGATGTTTTTCAACTGGTTTTTTTTTTATATCCACAATAAGCTATTGCCTTTCTCTTTCACAATGACTCTTCATTTGATATCACATGATATTATTGGTTCATTTATATTTCTAACAGTTTTTGTACCAAAGGGAAGGTTATGAACTAAAGCTACTTCGTCCGTTCAACGGCCTTCAGCGAGTTGCCAAGAATTTTTCTGTTAAATTATTTAATAACCATTTCTCCGATAAACCAGAATCATCCCGTCAGGAATTAGTCACAAGTCCTTCCGCAGCTTCATTGGATCTCTAATGAAAGCCTGGGGTCTCATTGCTTAGATTTAATTCCACGGTAGCCTCAACCGTCGCCAGCAGCATTTCGTAATGTCTTTATGACATGTTGGAAACTGGAATCACGTAATGTACACTTTGTGTTTACGAAAGTGAGGTTTGACACGCTATTTACTCTGTAAATCGATATGTTTCAAAGTGCGTTCATTACATATGTCAGACATTGTCAGATATCTGTCTGGGATATAAATAGTGGCGTTAATTAAAAGGTCTTTGTAGTGTGTACGCTGCGCGTTTGTATTTGCAAGTATTTTATAAAACTTAGCTTTAATTTGATGAAGCTCTTATCTTATACAGCTAATCAATTATTAACGATCATTATGGTTAACTTTCTACACGAATATTTGTACATTGTACTGAGATGATTACTTTCTTGCAGGAAATTTCCTCATAGATTAACTTACAGGCAATCCATAATCATCAGAATTAAAATCAGTATCATAGTGGTACTTGAATCCGTTTGCAATATATATTCACCTAGTTATTTCGCATTAAGAATTATGTTTTGATACCAAACTTTCTGCTTACACTATTGCAAATTGCATAGGGGACTTTATATAGACGTAGCAACTTAGCCCTCATGGGTATGCTTTTACAGATCAAAGAATCTTCATAAGGGGCGCAGCTGTCAATCCACCTCATGTGGTGTAAAGTTGGCATTACTTGTCTAAGAAGATTCTTTGAAGCGTTCCTTCGTCTCTAGTTACACTCACTTTATAGCCTTCTGATTTACCTACATTACCGCTCCCTTATTCCACTTTGCTGTCCAACCTCTTCTAACTTTTATTTGGTTAAACAATTGCAGGGTTTTTCACAGGTTATATCTGAGTGGTGAATGATCTCCTGGTCCCCAATTCAGCACCAATTTCTAAATGTATCCATAATAGATTTAAAATCTGTTCTCGATCAAAATTGGAAAAGTTTAAGATAATTCCCTTCTTGGTAAGGTACATATATCCTCAAATTCGTAAGTAAAGGTCTTAGATATCTTATTGATCTAAAGATTAAGCCATTAAATATTGACTTGCTCTAAATATAATGATTTCTTAGAAGACTTCTTTTTTCTTGCTCAAATTTATTCCAAACTTTGAGTTAATAAAAGTTTGGCCAGATACCCCTAGGAAAGTTTAGGCTAACTTCTTTCTTAATGACTTCAAAACAGTAAAGACAGTTTTTTGTAAGTTCTCTAATAACGTGGGCAAATAAATAGATGGCAAGAAGTATATATAATAGATGCAAGGTATCTTTTTATTTTATTGTTAACTGACTGGAGGCACAGAGGCTTATTAGACTACCGAGGAAAGATTAGTCCAAGCAAAAACAAATTTCGAATACCTGTCCAAACTCGAAAAATGCTCTGATTATTCATCCCCACCTTAAAGTAGCAGTTTTATGTCTTCTTTGCTCTGAATGCTAAACAAATAAGCAAAAGGCTATTGATGAGGTACACACTGAATTTGTAAGTGTCCCTTTTCATGGTACTCACGATAAAAGCTTCCATGAAACATGTCTTAACCCAGTACGGAGACTTCTCCAAATCGATGTGTGGCTTAGAAAAACTTATCTATATAAAAAATTATCTGTTGTATATTTGCTAATAATGTCAAGGTGACATAGAGAATAATGACCGGGGTTCTTTGTTTATAAAAGCAATCGAATTGATTTCGGTTAATCGCTTAAAACAATACAAAAAAAATGACATTCGCCTACTGTGACTTTCCTTTAGGTCACAAATACAACTTTTGTATTTCCGGACAGCAGTCAAGACCAGTAACGAATTGAAATTTGATATTTTCGGAATACCCATTTGACTACCTAGAGCTTAATCAAAATATCATCTAAAAGGCTTTCCTGTTTATAGATTATTTGTTATCTTACCAAAATCATCCATCGTTCCAACGATTAAGATTCGGTGCCATTAGGTCACTCTCCTGCCATTGAAGTTAAGCAATACTTTTATGTCTTAAACCAAACCAAATTTAGAAGGTTTAATCAAATTCCAGAGTTATAGTCTCTGTTGACCAATTCCAACACAAAGGTTTTTTTTTTTCTCTTTTTTTTCTTATAATATTGGCTTACCTATTCCTATTTGTAAAACTCTCTATGCCAATAAAGCCTCTGTGTCTATGAGTCTTTTTCTTTTTTTATTTAAACTAGAGTATCTAATTTTTTTTTTTTTTTTTTTTTGTGGGTTCTACTTCCCTTTGCTTCCGGTTACTGCCATTCAAATAGGCAGGACTGATGACAAAGGTAAGTTTCATAAAAGATCATTTGTAGCCGTTCCCTTATTTTTTAAACCAACTCATGGTATTGTTAATAGTTTACATTGCTGACAGCATGAAAATAATAGTAGTACATGGGGAACTAAATTCGTCTATTTTCAAACATTATTCAATATCGTAATATGTATTAACATTACTGGATATTGGGAGCATGACAAGAAGATTTTCCCCTTTAAAAATATAGCTGCTCTATTCGTTACCTAAAAGAATGGACATTATTTGAGTTGAGTTTTGAATTTAATGTAGAATCAAAGTGTTGTTAAAAGTGTTAAAGCATCATTAACATGAAACTCAAAGTCAATTTTATAGAGGGATAAAACAGTTACCACATTAGGTGGTAAGATTTACTCTGCAATATAAGAAAATACAAAAATGAAAGACGCATCTTAATTACGAGCTGAGACAGCATGATGATATATTTAGATGGATATTTTGGAAAACGAAATGACTGTACAGTAAGAAATCAAACAAGAAATACAGTTTTAGGTAAATGTGGACGTGGATCGGATGACAGGGAAATGAAATATAAACAGGAAATGAAAAAGAGCTCTGGAATGTAACAAAGTTGATGAAGTTTCAGAGGTCAATAGGCACTCATGTTTAGAAGCAGAATCAAAAAAGAAAGAAAAAAAAAAGCTTCAATTGATAGAAAAGGGATTAACAAAAATAGTTGGCTATCCAATGCAAAGCAACGATAAAAAAAAATTACAAAGAACAATATTTTGTAATTCCATGAAGATTTAATAAATAGAACAATAGTAAAATACGATGTATAGTCAGCTTTGTGAGATATCATACTCTGTTAAAAATTTACCGGAAAAAAAAACAGAAAAAAAAAATCCTGGCATAAATGTTGCCAGTCATTTGCCGTTTTCAAAACGGATATATTGACGTTAAGGAGTGATAATACGGTCACCAACCTGTAAAAGATAATAAAAAAGTAGGGTAGAAAATACGGTCACCTGTATTTTACTGAAATACGGCTGAGAACAGTAGATATTTACGGAGAATTACCGATCAAAGTTTTTTTTTTTTTTTTTTTTTTTTTTTTTTTTTACAGTGCGATATTCAATTAGAATTTATTGAAGAATTTCAATTAATCTGTTTTATCCTGCTCATTTACCCCTTTAAAATAAGTAAAAATTATGTTTATTGGGACTACCAGTAGGAGCAATGTTACCAATTCCAAAATGTTTACAAAACAGACTTCCATAGAATAGGTTTGTTATACAAATTTGCCCTCATGGACAATTTAAAAATCTGATGAATCACCAGTAAAAAAAAAAAAAAATAAATAAATAAACCCACCGATGAGTTAAACAGTTGAATAAAGATTCGAATATGAACTTTAAATTATTCTTAATTAAAAGGCATGTAACAGAGGCTAGTTAAAGATAGATGAAGTTGATACGTATGTCATTTCAAAGCTGATGGACTCGGCTTAGCACAAGAGACTTTAAGCGCTAGAAATATTGAAAGAAAATTATCATATAGCTGAGTAGATTTCCTTTGAAATGATAGATAGTTTTACCTATTTTGAAAATAATTCTAATACATAAAGGATAAAATAAAAATAAGAATACCAGACGTAAATTAGGTTATATAGGGGCTGAGGGAAAAAGACATGGGATTGGAGTTTACTAGCCTATTAACATGAAACAACTATTTTACGACGAACACAAGGAAGTTAAGAATACATACCATACAAATAAAAGGTTTTACGATTTCTCTGAAAAGCGTATTATTATTATTATTATTATTATTATTATTATTATTATTATTATTATTACTTGCTATGATACAACCCTAGTTGGAAAGCAGGATGTGCTATAAGCCTAGGGGCTCCAACAGAGAAAGTAACTCAGTGAGGAAAGGAAACAAGGAAAAATTTAATATTTCAAGAACAGTAACAACATTACAATAGATATTTCCTATATAAACTATAAAAACTTAACCAAAACAAGCGGAAGAAAAATAACATAGATTAGTGTGACCGAGCATATCCTTAAGCAAGAATGAAATATTGAAATGTGAATGATTTGAGAAAGCATATTTCCATTTGTGACTGCTCTGGATCCTGGAATCGCAACTTGCTATGGAAAATAGATTTTAAGTGAAAAGCCTCTCGAATAAATGTCACAAGAATAGAAAATGCTACCGTGTTAGTGGGGCAATGGTAATGAGATGTAAGCAGCATGGAATATCCACTAATACATTCTTAAAATGACATCTCATCGTTTGTTATGTTTACACATTTCGCATACACACACTCAATATATATACTATATGTATATATATATATATATATATATATATATATATATATATATATATAAATATATATATATACATATATATATATATAAATATATATATATATTATATATATAATATATATATATATATATATATATATATATATATATATATATATATATAATGGGGGAATTGCAAAACATGAAAGAAAATTTGAATAGAGAAAGCAGAAATATAGAACTGATAATGTTCAATGAAAATGCAAAGACAACATATAAGAGTTCCGAACCTCTAGAAATTATTAATGAATACGCGTGCACAAGACCGAAATTACTAGAAGGTTAAGCATGAGATGGAGAGCATTTGGTAATCAAGATGAGATTATGAAAATTAAAATGCCACTTTCTCTATAAAGAAAAATGTTTTATCAGATGGTCCTACCAGTATAAACTTATACATCAGAATCTTAAAATCTTTCTAAAGCCTTAGAACATAAGCAAGTTACAGCTCAAAGAGCAATGGAAAGAATAATGATGGGGATAACACTAAGAGACAGAAAAAGAGCAACACGGATACGAGAGGAAACTAAAGTGGAGGATACTCTAGCAACATATAAGAAAAAGAAAT
>NC_090759.1:46732149-46734649 GCF_036898095.1 Palaemon carinicauda
TAGCACCTTAGCTCCTTGGCGAAGGACAGGACAATATCCTTGAAACCAACAATACATAAACATGGTCAGCGTTTAAGACCTCTCCATATCTGAGATAGAACTAGGGACGACTAAGGAAATGATGACTCAGCCGGTAGACATAAAGAGCCCCCCAAAAAAATTCCCAATCTATCATTAGAAGGATGGTGAGGTTAAGGACGCTACTCTAAACTGTCGCCCGTGATTAGGGTGCTACTGCTAACGCTCGACCCACGGAATTTCAACGTTTATAAAAGATAAGTGTATATATATATATATATATATATATATATATATATATATATATATATATATATATATATATATATATATATATATATACAGTATATATATATATATCTATATATATATATACATATATATACGTATATATATATATATATATATATATATATATATATATATATATATATATATATATATACGTATATATATGTATATGCATACATATATATATATATATATATATATATATATATATATATATATGTATGTATGTATGTATGTATATACATATATATATACGTATATATATATATATATATATATATATATATATATATATATACGTATATATATGTATATATATATATATATATATATATATATATATATACAGTATATATATATATATATATATATATATATATATATATATATACGTATATATATATATATATATATATATATATATATATATATATATATATATACGTATATATATGTATATACATACATACATACATATATATATATATATATATATATATATATATATATATATATATACACGCACTTGATACATCAACTTCCACGGCTAGAAATACTGTTTTCTGCACTGGTTCTCAAATATTCTATTCCAGGATCTTTAATGAGACGAATCATGTATTTGAATAACGTATTCATTCCTCAAAAATTGAAGCGATGTACGTTAGTTAAACTTTGGTATATGAAAGTAGCTTATATTAATCTTAATATAATACATAACTTTCAAAAATTTCTGAAACCCGACAGAGAATTCAAAGCATTAAACTTCTGAATAATAAAAAAAAAAAAAAAAAACCCGTTTCATAATTCTGTAAAGGAAGCATGAACGGTGCAAGACAAGGATATCTCATTTCTCGCCGTCGTTGTCCGACATTTTAAATCAATATTGGAGTGTTTATCAGATTTTCCTTCTTTAATGTCACTGACTGCTGCTCACATGAAGAAGTAATGAGTTGAATCTTATCATTATAAACAAACGTATGCATGAACAAGTGCGCATACATTGGCTACAAATATATATATATCATTCTACCTATCCACCTCTCACTCTATGATAGTTGTCTATATATTTTTGGAGCTACAATAACCTTTACCTATTGTGTATCCTACTATTTTTGTGGTTGACTATTACAACCAGTCTTTCAAATCCGAGTAGAGGAAACAAAACAATGTTTACTTTCCATGACACCGCTCAAACCAGCACCGCGTGAAAGCCACCCTTGGTATACACTTTACAACTATCCCTAGGGGACCTGATTTTTTTACTAGGCTACAAATGTGTATACAAATATATATATATATATATATATATATATATATATATATATATATATATATATATATATATATATATATATATATATATATGTATATATATATATATGTGTGTGTGTGTGTGCGTGCGCGTGTGTGTGTGAGTGCATATGAGTTGGCATTAATCTGTGTACGCGTATATGACTTTAAAACATAAATTGTTTGATTTCAGCGCAATTATTTATAGATTTTTAGTTGTTGCCATTAAATTTTTGATGCCATAATACAAACAGAAAGCCAAACATAGAATATAATATAACATCATGAAATAGAAATTCAGCACAAAAGAAATAGGAATCTTTCATGCTACATGAAAGTGTTGTATCTTCATTAATAGAAGACTGTGATAAAACTAATTAAACATTTTTATTTGTCGCATAAAAATGTTACATAAACTTAAAAGCTAAAGTTTGCGATACGATAATAATAAAAAAAAAGAAAAAAAAAAAAAAAAACATTAATAAAGTTGTAACACGCGTAGAAGGGTGACGCGAGAACAACATATATTCCTGTCGAAAAAAAAAAAAATAAAGAATGAATAAAAAAATTAAGTGATGATAAGTAATAGATATCCTCAAATGTACTTTAGTTCACTATTTTTTATTTATGATTTATTAAATTTACTATAGTTTATTGAAGAGTAAAAAATAACATGCAAAAATCTCGTATTATCTTTCAAAGGAAAAGGGAGACTAACACCAGAGATAGACTTTGAGAACATGCATAATTGCAATAAGGATTATTATTAACACCGTCGGTGTCCTTGCATTTATCAATTTATGATCAAACATTTCTTACTGTAGTTTTGACTTTCTTTTGTTGTTATTGTCTAAATGTAATATTTTAATTATAAGTACACACCTAAAACAAAAGCCATATA
>NC_090759.1:46739649-46742149 GCF_036898095.1 Palaemon carinicauda
TATATATACTACGGATCGACACCCAGTCAAAAATGACGGCTCTCTCACCAGGGTATGACTACTTCCTCTCCCCTACCCGAGACGGGGAGAGCTGAATATGACCGGAAACAATGTGTATATATATATATATATATATATATATATATATATATATATATATATATATATACATATATATCTCCAGACACTCTCTCTTTATTATAAAGGGTTTACATACCTACATAAATGCATACATATGTAAATATGTATATATGTAGGTAAACATTTCTTAAGAGTCGGTCACACACACATATAGGTAGTTTCCATCACTTAACTGCGTAATTCATCAACTGTCCCTTGAAGCTTCGGGGTCTTCAAATCCTTCTGCCTCCCCACTTCAAAATAAAAGAAATAGAGAGAGTGAAAAATTGTAGGTCTATCTGTCAAGAGGGGAAAAATGGCTGTGAAAAGACATTTTAATCTCTGGAAATATATGATTCGAAATCGCAACAAATTCGCCAGTTCTTCTTCCTCACATGATAAATAAAAGAAGTATTTTTGTATGCAGGGGACATCGTATAAACCATTTTTTTTTATTTGCTGGTTTACAATACATCTGCCTAATGTGTATGTCCTTCTCTTGCAGCACTGGCAAGTTGTTAAGCAATTCATTAAAAACCCCCTGAACAATAAATCCATTATGGAGCAAAATTATAGGGTGCGTTATATTGGAAGCTTTCTCAAATCATATATATTCCAATAAATTTCTATTTCCAAAAATGATGAGTGACCCATTTTCATTTTAAAAACTTGCTCAAGGTTCTCGTAAGAAAGTTCTTAATGATGTTTCTAAAATCTCTGCTGCCGTGAAAACGCTTTCAAATGCCCATTCTAGTCTGGAGCATTTGAACGCCGTTCGTATTCTTCCTTTTCACTTAAAGCCTTTGATGAATGTTGCATTTCTAATTTAATCTTTGATTTTTCTAGATCTTGTTCCTATTAAAATGTAATTGCCGTATCATTGAGATAAATGTAGACCAAATTTCATCAAGATTCCTCACGTAATGATTCTGTATGCTCTTGAACGATTAATTTTTAAAAAATATACATATTAGTCGATAATTTATAAGATTTTACTCTTCTATACTCCACAATTATTGCATGGACAGCCTCTTCCACCTTTTTTACAATTTTCTGCTTCACCTCAATTTCCTTTATTTTTGTTCCATAAAGCACGCTCTAAAAACCCCTAACATAATTAGCTAAGCCACTGGTTTTATTTTATTCCAGCTGGCTTTTAAGTTATCATGGTCAGTGTTAAAAACTAAAGAGTTAAATATCTTTCTACTTTGTCTTTCTTCATCCTTTCCCAGCCGCCATTAATCTCTTTATTAATCTCCTGGTTACTAAGTATTTAAATAAAACTAATGTCAATGTTTTCTTGAAGCATCTGCCATGCATCATTGCTCATGTATTTTTTAAACAAAGGGATGTAAGTACAGATATAGCAATCATAACCTTTTAAACCAAACAAAAAAAATGTGACTGAGGTGAGAAAAGGAATAACCTCCATAAATTATCATAATATGGATTCTAAAACATTTCGATACACACACACACACACACACACACACACACACATATATATATATATATATATATATATATATATATATATATATATATATATATATATATATATATATAGGTATATATATATATAAATATGTATGTATATGTATATGTATATATATATATATATATATATATATATATATATATATATATATATATATATATACATATATATACATATATATATAATATATATATATTTATATATATATATATATATATATATATATATATATATATATATATATATATATATATATATATATATACATATATATACATATATATATAATATATATATTTACATATATATATAATATATATATTTACACACACACATATATATATATATATATATATATATATATGTGTGTGTGTGTGTGTGTGTGCGTGTGTGTGTGTGTGTGTGTGGGAAACACACTCTGGCTTAATGATTGCTCATGAGAATCAGATGCAAGGAAAAGGTCACTGCATAGTCACACAATGTCCTAAAAGCCTTTCATATATATATATATATATATATATATATATATATATATATATATATATATATATATATATATATATATATATATATATATATATATATCATCGTCAAATCCACTCTCGACTTCAGATGGAACCATGGAGGATCAGGTAATGGCAGATACCCCTATGGGACTCCCAATGGACCAGCTCACGGAGACAGTAAGCTCATGCCACCAGTGGCACCTGCTAAGTAGACATTGGACTTGGAGTCCGCAGGTTCTAGTCTTTCGATGTTTCCACTGAGCTACCTTAACCCAAGTTCAAACCTTACTCAGGATTGATAGAAAATATTGAAACACGACTAACCTTGTGAGCTATAGGTGGGATAGTAGATGTCATATGGTAGAGTCATTTTGTG
>NC_090759.1:46747149-46757311 GCF_036898095.1 Palaemon carinicauda
TGACAAAAGATACAATAATTACCTGAAGATTCTTGATGCCTAAAAATTTCTGGTGTTATCTTACACTGTTGAAAAAAAAAACGTAATTCTAATCGAGAATTCTCCGTAAAAATATAATTTTCTCAGCCGCATTTCAGTGAAATACAGGCGAATGTAATTTTTCCATACTTTGTTCTTATATTTTAAGGGTTGGTGACCGTAATATCACCCCTTAACGCCAATATATAATTTTTAAAAAATAAATATCCTGGAATAAATGTTAAAAGGCATTTCCGTTTTTTTTTTTTTTTTTTTTTTTTTTTTTTTTTTTTTTTTTTTTTTTTTTTTTTTCTTAATGCACATTTTTAACAGTGTATACTCGGGCGAATTCCTTTGCCCATTATTTGAAATAATTGTTAAAACATGCTCCAGAAAACGAGTATGGCGTCGCATGTCTGCAGAGTCAATGGTATTTGGGCCTCCTGCTTCAGGTTTTTTGACAGACCCTTTTGGTAAAAGGAATATATGAAATAATTTTCTTACATATAGAAATATTATTTACAATCCAGCCATCACCTTTGTCGGTCATCTTCCAAAACATGTATCCCAGCAGGGAGCATTCATAAGTGCTAATAGTAGGTACTATCTGCGGCCCTGAACTATAGACTTAGCCAACAATTCCGATTTCATAACGGTAAGTGACCTTTTAGATATCAATGTTTATCACCTTTTACAGGGGTAACTTGTCAGGAGATGATAATGAAACCTTGAGTCTTTTTAATAATAATAATAATAATAATAATAATAATAATAATAATAATAATATCAAAAATTATAATAATAATAATAATAATAATAATAATAATAATAATAATAATAATAATAATAATAATAATAATAATAATAATAATAATAATAATAATAATACCAACTATCTGAAACTTAAGGAGAAACATGCTTTCATCTACAGATTTCGTAAATAAAAGATCAAATATCATAATCTCATAACTAAGATTCATCTATAGACTGTAAAAATAATGTAACGAAATAGGAATAGTTTATTTTAACCTCTTATCCTGAGTAACTATTTGATGATACAATATTTACGGAAAATGAAGAAAATCTTAGACTTTCTTCCCTTTTTTTAGTTAATTAACGATTTCAACATACAATTGCATCATTGTCTTAATTACGCAACTAGAGTCGTCTTATATATACATATATATTTATACAGTGTATATATATATATATATATATAAATATATATATATATATATATATATATATATATATATATATATATATATATACATTATATATATATATATATATATATATATATATATATATATATATATATATATATATATATATTTACATATATATATATATATATATATATATATATATATATATATATATATATATATATATACATATATTTTTTTTATTTTCCGGTGATGGAGAGGGGGTACCCATGCCTTGGTGAGAGGGGGTGCATGGGCGTTCATATTCATATAAATATTTAGCCGCCATTTTTGAGAGGTCGCGTACTCTTCTGTATATTTGAGCATATGGAATATGGTTTCAAAAATCGTCGATGTAAGGGGCACCGAGGAATGTTAGTTATTCACACATCCATTGATTCTTTTTATATGTCACACTCTTCTAACTACAAGTTAGACGGAAGAGATCTAATGCGACAGTTCATGATTAATTAATTAGTCTTTTGAGTCTTTTGTTGCTAAGAAAAAATGTCAAAAGGAACTTTTGACATCGATGTGGAATATTTTGGAAAACAGGGCGCAGTGAAACAGATAAATATGATAGAATCTACTGTAATAAAGACACCGAACATCGCACACCCGTTACAAATAATGGACTGAGGAAATGGCGGATAAAAGCTTAAGTGTAGGCTGTATTAATATTCTGATATATTGACGGAAATTTTTGAAAAATAGGCACCTAAAATTACATAAAATAAAAATTGGTTATTTGTACTTGTATTTGAATGTCTATATAGCTATGCGGTTTATGTGTAGTTAAAATCCTTCAGCATCATAATGGTATTTGGAATTATTAAATCTATAAGGACCTCCACTACGTGACAGCCGAAACATCAAAGAAAAGTATTATAGAAAAAAGAGCGGGAAGAAAAAAAACGATAGTCAGATATTAACTAGACAAAATAATCATGTGGATTGAGGCTTTGGAGATAATTCTTACCTAATAGTAATCGGAAGCCTAAATCTTACAAAATATCTGAAAGCAACAAGGTACTTTGACTATGATTTTATCCTTCAGATTATAAATTTGCAGCAATTACAGAAAGCATCCAGGATCTAAATGTGATAAGATTTGCAGATTAATTATTATATGTAAATAAGGGTATATTTCATGAGCAGAATGTTACTCGCCTTTCTTCATCGAAGTTAATAGCAATAATCTATTGTTTTTCTAATCTTATAAAAATATGACTAATCGATGCAAGCTTACAAATATTGCCTTCCACTCATCATGATCGCTTAGTAACCGTGAGCTCATGTTTGCATTACACTTCGTTAAGACTTTTCCCTAGTCATGCCAATGGTAACCCATTCAGTAATATTTAAACAGATTGAAGAGCAACAATGAACTTTTTAGGTTTTGCTAATACTAATTAGGCTCTGGTCTCCTTTGTTAACAGTAAACATTGCCCGTGTCTTCATTCTTTTACTCTTATGTTGTCTGTTTGGGCAATTGCCATCCCTCACTGAGTCCTAAGAAATTCTCCTATGAGACATGAAAGTAATTTCAGCTAATTGGTATTCACAAGAATCTTTACAAAATTTTGGGTGTTTACAACGATAAAGCTGCGCTTATTTTCAGTGTGTAATTGTCTTACCTTTGCAGTAACATAAAATAAGCATGAGTTTTATCATAAAAGGTTGCATTATTTGCATTATTACAATTACATGTTTTTTTAGTAGAGGATGGCTCTTAGTGCAATATTTAATAAAATTTCACTCATTTCTGAAAAGAAGGCCTTATGCCATTAAAGCCCTAATTCTTTTCCGAGGGAACGGGTTATTACTTTCCATATTAGCTTTACTATACTATAAGTTGCATACACATTTAAATCCCATTTCCTTCATTCATGCACAACTAGTTCATGTGTTGGGACATTTACTAAAGTTTTGGATATATTATGAACTGGAAATAAAACCCTACCATTTCCTTAGACTCAGAATAGCAGATTATTCTTCAAGTCGAAAACGTGTTCATCTCCGGGCTCAGTAAACATGATCTCAAGAGAAATTTTTACCTAGTGAAGCTTTTCTGACCCACAGCGGAAAGTAAATGAAAGAAGGTTGGCTCTCAAAGAAGATTATACACCAATTTTACAAACTATCTTACTAGCTAAAGTAACTGAACTTAATGACAATTACTCGAGGATATTTCTGTTGTGAACAGTATTTCTAATATGTTTGTCATATAAAAATAAATGCATCTGCTTACAGCATAATATATAATTATACGCACAATAGCATGCATGTTTTATGTTAAAGCATCAAGCTTGTGATCTTACAGCAGACGTTATAGCCCATTATTATCATCATTGCCTTTCACAATAGAATTTTCATTGAAAAATTATTTCTTACTGTTTAACAGATATACTTCTCAATAAGATAATTTTTCCAAATTTTTAGCCCACCTATCTTTTGATGTTTAAATATAAAACCTTCTTTCATTTGTAAGGAAAAAAGGGTCTGTGTTTATACAACTCATTATCAGGGAAACTACAAACACAGCGTTTACATATCAATAAAAGAATTGACATTAAGTTAATTCTAGGTGATTTTTTTTTTCTTTTGGTAGAGTAAAAGCAATAGCAAATGTATTTTCCAAAGTTATCACTAAATAGTTTGCATAAATTAATATCAAAGTCCCCAAAGGCTCATAAGGTATGATACAGGATGCTAAAATTCATTAATATTCAGCTTAGCTAGTAATAATAATAATAAATTTTATTATTTAATCTTCATGTAGGGACTAGGAGTAAAATGAAGCCAACCAGAAAGAAATGGATTAACATCTTAACACATTGTTAGCCGTACAGGTGTCTAGACTAACGGAAAAATCACTGGCATTGTGAACAAATCGGAACCTGCATCCTGTAAGAATTGGACATAAATAAAATGTTTTAAATAGGCAACTGAGTTTTTTAAATAAAATCATTTGTCTCGTACAACGACATCGTTAAAAGGAATATATATATATATATATATATATATATATATATATATATATATATATATATATATATATATATATATATATATATATATATATATATATATATATATTATATATATATATATATATATATATACATACATACATACATATATATATATATATATATATATATATATATATATATATATATATATATATATATATATATATATATACATATATGAATATGATTATAGTCATATATGTGAAAATGAAAACTAACTACGTAACAACAGTCATCAATTTCTTCTGAAAATACACCATCCACAACATTACAAACAATATCAAGCGAATCTGAAATGTAAGTGAAGATTAGAACAGAACCTCTCGAAAGCCATGCTTAAATTCAAAGCTTTTAGATGAATGCAATACGTGGCGACATACATTTCATGACAAGCAAGCGATGGATTGCAAAGAAAGAGACAAAATCTAAACTTAAGAAATTCTCATAAATTCTTTACAACTATCTAGTATGGAGAGCCGAATGCAATTCAATACACATAAACGTGTAACAAGTTTTTACCCAAATACGAAAATGACTATGAAACTGAAAGAGTCGGGCTCCTTGCATGTACAGTTGGACATATGAATTCCTGGCACACCTTACTCTAAGGAAATGCACCTTGTCATTCCCTTACTAACTAAACAGATACTTTAGGGAGGGAAGACCGATGTGCTGAGTGGGGCCAAATATAGCAACTCGCCGAGAAGTTACGTTATGACAGGGTGCACTTCCTCAGAGAGAAGAGTGCCAGTAATTCCTGTGCCCAACTGTACATAGAAGATCATTACTGAACTGAAATATAATGCAAAATTTATTCTTATTATCACTCAAATAATGCAACCTATGTTCTTATCCTTGGCTAACAAGCTTACTGAAAATATAACAACAATAAGGGAAATTATCGACCAGTTATTTGGAATTTTTGTTAAAAATTATCGTAAAAAATACGGATTATGTGAATTATATCACTTCACCATACATCTCAAGAGTTTACAATGTCCGTAATACTATTTACAAAACGAGGAAGTTTCCATATATTGTATTTTGTACAAACAGACAAAAGGGATTACTAAAAAAATTCAATTCTGATTACGAATTTTTTTTTTATAAGAGTCAACCATCTAGTAAATAACATTATACTAAATCGTTAGCACACAGATAAGCACTGTTAAAGAGTCAATATATAAAGGAGTCATCATTTAAGAAAATAGAATTATTTAATCAACAAATTAATTTTCTTATGCAATAAGTTATTGTGAATCATTGCAGCAAAATATTTGTCTAAAGAAAGTCTAACCTAAATAGCATACCCTTTCGGAATTATCACATTAGGCCAGAAGTGAAGAGATTGGTTAAACTTGGAAAATAAAAGATATTCTTCAGTTTGGCTTCTAAATCATATATATATATATATATATATATATATATATATATATATATATATATATATATATATATATATATATATATATACATATATATAAATACATATATATATATATATATATATATATATATATATATATATATATATATATATATATACATACACAAGGATCCACTGTTTCGTTAATTTCCCCCCAAAACACTTCTAAAAAGAGTACATAATCCAATAAAAAAGAACTGCCGGTGAAGAAGGTAATTACCGTTAGCCTGTTTTTCTTACTAAATGGATCGCCTGCTCCTCTGAGCATCCGGAAGCATTTGTCGTGTGACTTTAATTCTCCCTGTGGGGACACGAGTCCTCGTCAGAAGAAAGAAAGGAAGGTCTTGGCTGTAAAATGAAATGAAAATAAAGAAGTACCGCCCAAGGTAAGTCCCAGATACAGAATTTTCCAAGTGGAAAAGGCGCCTTTATTTTGATAAATGGTTTAGGTAATAGGAGTAGTTTTAGCATTAACAATAGTAGTAATTATAGTCCCATGTGATTCTGGAAATGTTGTAATAATAATAACAATAATAATAATGGCATTGAGCGATTAAATCTTAACGCACAGTTTTAGTCTACATTTATGTAATTTCAGTTATTTCCGATAACCACTATAATTATCATTATTTCATTTATTATTATTATTACTATTATTATTATTATTATTATTATTATTATTATTATTATTATTATTATTATTATTATTATTAAAAGCTAAGTTTCCACTCTAGTTGGAAAAGCTGGATGCTATAAGCCCAAGGGCTCCAACATGGAAATATAACCCAGTGAGAAAAGGAAATTATGAAATGAATGCATATAATCTATATAAAAGCAGCTAAAAATATTATATTCTAAAAGAAGATTTCCAGGAGCTGTTACAAATGAAGAAAATGATAACAATAACAATGATAACATTTAAACGGCTGAAAAATTTTCAACCTTCAAAAAGTAAGAAATTCCACTTTGATAATCATCTCGGTCGGGTTATTTGGACCAAGATGAAATTAGAGGAGCAAAACCCGCCCAAAGACATGCAAATTACCTTCTGGTGGAACTTGCTTGCCTCAACGCATCTTCTGCTCCTCTCAGATCAAAAGGAGCGCTCTCTCTCTCTCTCTCTCTCTCTCTCTCTCTCTCTCTCTCTCTCTCTCTCTCTCTCTCTCTCTCTCTCTCTCTCTATCGATTCCAGGGTCGTCTCTATCGTATCGCTTTTTTCATTTCGTCTCTGTCTTTTGTGTGTCCTTCCTGAAAGACATATTCATTTGATTCATTCATCCTGCATTTCATTTCATAAAATACGGTTTCGACCCCCCCCCCCTCTCTCTCTCTCTCTCTCTCTCTCTCTCTCTCTCTCTCTCCTCTCTCTCTCTCTCTCTCTCTCTCAAGGAAATTTCCTGTAAAATTATCCGTTTTGATTACTGAAATCAGAAAGTCTAAAAAGACAGTACCGATCGCGGGAGATGATGTATGAATGAAATAAAACCTCACATACAACATTAGACACTTGGAAAGTCCTTATTGAAATTTAATAACAATTCCATCATAACTGTTTACATTCATTTTAACACATTCTGATCTTCAATGCCGTCTAATACCATTTCAACCGAACAGAAGATCAGGCGGTAAATTCTTTTCGACTCTGAATTTTTCCCCACAATGCTTTCACATACTCCCTAATTCTATAAAAATTTCTAAAATATATCCTTTAAATTATATAAAAGCCATATATATTAAGAAAAATCATTGGGAAGTATATTAGATTGATAGTTTCCATAAAAAGTATATTTAGTGTTTTCACATCCAAAACTACTCCAGTAAAGAATGGAATAAGCAATTGACTGATCGGTTTCTAAACTTGCTTCTCTAAAAGTAATGGGACAGCAAACTGGAGAATATTTATACACGCCGTCTAGGCAAATACATTATATGCAATATTGTATTTCAGGAGACAGAAAATACTTTAAAAGTTTACTTTACTGGTATCATCATATGACCATTTAAGCAGAAACTGAGAGAGAGAGAGAGAGAGAGAGAGAGAGAGAAGAGAGAGAGAGAGAGAGAGGAGATGAGAGAGAGAGAGAGAGAGAGAGAGCAAAGACAAATTATGGAGGAGAGGAAAGAAACGGCAACCAAGGTGACATTCTTTAAGGCAAATAACTCCTTAAAAACTTTATCCGCAAATTGCAAGGATTTTAATTGAAAAAGTCACAGCCCCATAATACCCATTATAAACCCTGGAAGAAAGTCTGTTCCATAATTCTATAGTAAAGAGAACGAAAGGTAACTGGTACCGGGTTTGTGTCACCAAACACGAAAACTGTCTGGTTTTATGCATATATATATATATATATATATATATATATATATATATATATATATATATATATATATATATATATATATATATATATATATATATATATATATATATATTTATATATATATACATATATATGCATATATATATATATATATATATATATATATATATATATATATATATATATATATATATATATATATATATATATATATATATAATATTTCTTGTCACGTTGAGCAGCAACCAATCGGAATGCAAATTGCCCAAACTGCTGTGTGGTAATTAGGAAAGAGGGAGGTGTTGAGAAGGGTTGAATATAGGCTATGTGTGCGCGTGAGTGTGTGTGTGTGTGTGTGTGTGTGTGTGTGTGTGTGTGTGTGTGTGTGTGTGTGTGTGTGTGTGTGTGTGTGTGTGAGCATATCTAACAAAATATTTAGCCGTCCTTATAACCCAGTTGCAAACACTAATATCAAGGGTATTAGACACTGATCTAATGGAATGAAAACTTGGTGTGAAGTCCCACCTAAGACATCTCAAATGACGGTTGCAAGTAATATCCTGAATTACTAAGCTAAACATAAAACATAAGTATGTGTCATTAACGATATCTTTAAACATATTGAGCTTATTATCAGCTCAACGTGACATTTTAAGATTTTGGGGAATATATAAGAGAAAGTGACTTTTTGTTACATGGAAAAAAGCTTTGCCGAACATTATTTTGCAAAGTGAATCCTGATGGGGTAAAGCAAGAATAATCAATTCATATATTACTCTCACACATACAAACACACACACACACACTCTCTCTCTCTCTCTCTCTCTCTCTCTCTCTCTCTCTCTCGCTCTCTCTCTCTCTCTCTCTCTCTCTCTTGTCTACTGCCCATCCGAAAGATAACAGATGACAGCATTACACAACATAATTGCAAGCATATTGGAAATGTCATCCTAAACTGTGCGCTAAAAATTTAATACGATATAATAAAAGATAATCCAGGAGAATTTCTGTCAACCATTTGCGTCCGCAATGTAAAATTTCTGCTGGAACTAATAATCGTTTTCTTTTCGTAAACAGCAAACATGGAAATTTCTAGCTTTTACCGAATGATGAGTCAAACCTACCTTTTTACACCTTTGGCAAATGAAGTTTTTGTACTGACTCATATTTTGTTCCCTTCATTGTCGATCCCCCAGTAAGATACTTCAACTTCTCCCAAAAGATAGTTACCTCCGCCAATGAAGTAGGGAGGAGGTTATGTTTTCGCCATCGTTTGTCCGTCTGTCTGTTTGTTTGTTTGTGAACAACTTCCTGGCCAAAAGTTTCCTCATAGAATAGTGAAACTTTCAGAGATTAATTTTGATGTTGACACGTGAAAGTGATTCTAATTGGAATGTCCTATGTCAAAGGTTAAAGTCAAGGTCAAGAAAAAGGTTGACCGAATTAACACAAGGTTCGCACATGGTTGTCCACACAGACTTCAAATCACCTACGGTCTAAACTGATTCTGGGAAATGCAAGCTGGTTTCGAGAAATAAGCTGCTGTGGCGGAGGTCTGCCCTCTCTCAGTGCTTTTCTAGTTATATTATGAAATAGATCCGGATTTGGGAGATTATCCGGTTGTTTTCATTATATGTGGGAGAGGAATTAGGCATTTTCTCTCTATTCTCCCTTTCGTTAACAATGCAATTGCATTACTATATTTTATAGATCTACTTTATTTGAAATGTTTCACACCAGGAATACATAATTTCCACATTATCGCAAGCTCCTTCCCCAACCATCTTACAAAAACGCCAGACCTACAGCATTCATTATGGTATCATTACACGACTTTCCCTTTCTCACTTCAAAAAAACGTAGTTTTTGATTTTGGCTTTTTTTACTTTCTACCTGGATTATCAATCAGTAGTGACTGATAGTTATCGCCATTAATGAAAAAAATTATTTACATAATTTCGGCAACATATTTGGTTTTATAAATAATTCACGCAAAATATCTAAGGTTTTCAGTTGTGAATCACCTTTTTACACTTTTTTTTCAACAAGATTGTATATATATATATATATATATTATATATATATATATATATATATATATATATATATATATATATATATATTTATATATATATATATATATATATATAT
>NC_090759.1:46762811-46767811 GCF_036898095.1 Palaemon carinicauda
AATTATCCCTGACCAGCTACACTAATATTTTTTCCAGTAGGTTTTTGTTCCACAAATGGACATAACATAGATTCAACTATGTAATTTTTACATTTGATTTCTGAACCGTGTGAATAATTAACGATTTAACAATAGCTCTATTATACAGTTTTGTATGTGCGTGTGTACATGTATTTGATATCGGGAAACAATGAAGTTATTTGCATTACTTCTCTGAGCAAGGAACGGGATCTAAAGAGGTTTGAAATGAGTAGAAAAACGTTCATAAGTGAAAAAATAATACATAATCATGTAGGCTGCTTCTCTCTCTCTCTCTCTCTCTCTCTCTTCTCTCTCTCTCTCTCTCTCTTGATAGAACAGCCAACATGCTTTTAGACAAGAGATATGATGTGTGACAAATCTTTTAGAATTTTCAACATGTTTAGCATTTATGACAAAAGCACAGCAATAGACATCATATACTAAGACTTTCAAATGGCTTTTGACAAAGTTCCTCATGAAAAAAAAATGTATTGTCAAAATTAGAGGACTAGGCATTATTGATGAGCCAGCTAAGTGGATCGAAGATTGGGTAAAAAACAGAAAACAGAGAGTTGTAATCAATGGAGGAGCTTCAGAGTGGTCAGCTGTTACAAGCGGAGTACCTCAAGAATCCGTCCTTGGACCATTGCTATTTCTGATCTACATTAACGACAAACATTTACGATTAACTAGTAGAATAGCCAGATTTGCCGACGATACTAAATTGGGAATAAATGCTGCGAACTTTAAAGACGTGGAACCTTAAGAGACGATCTAATGAAGCTAGGTGAATGGTCGAGAAAATGGCAAATGCTTTTCAACTGTGGGAAATGTAAAGTCATGCACATAGGTTTTAGTAACCCACAATCAGATTACTCTCTGCTGGGTAATAAAACCGGAAGTGTGGACCAGGAGGAAGATCTCGGTATTATTATCAATAAAGATTTGAAGTTCACCAAATAGAGTGTAAACGCTGAAAAGAAAGCACAGAAACTAATAGGCTACATAAAGAGATAATTCAAATACCGAAACAGAGACACTGTACTACAGCTGTACTCATCACTAGTAAGGCCCCATCTAGAATACAAAGTCCAATCCAGGGCTCCAAGTATTCAGAAGGATATAGATAGACTGGATGCAATACAAACTAGGGTCACCAAAAAAAGTTCCAACACTATGGAAATTTGGATATAGACGGAGGATGGAACGTTGGAACTTATTCTATTTATAAACTCGACGACTAAGGGGACAGTTGATAGAGGTATTCAAAATTCTTAAAGGAATAACAAATGTTGATTACAAAAATTTATTCACGCTTAGCGCAAATTAGTCCAGAGGTAACGGATACAAACTGGAATTGAAAAGATACAACACCACTCAATGTGGCAATTTATTTACATACAACATAGAAAATACTTGAAATAACTTCCAGCGGATGTAGTAAACAGTAATATGGTAAACAAGTTCAAGAATAAGTTAGACAAGATCATATGAATTCTCTAAATGCTAAAACTAAATCGCTCTACTAAAGAGCAAATGGAGTCTCCGCGGATGGACTAAAAAGTCTTTGAGACATCCAAAATCCTTGTAACTCCTTGTAAATCTTGATGCAAAGAATATTTAGGCATCATATAGTAATAATAACATTGACATCAACAAGAGCAGCAACAGCATTAATGATGATAATATATTATTTTCATTATAATTATCATAATTATTATTATTATTATAGGCTTGGAGAGTTTATGGGAAATTTTGATTGATAAAATATTTTACTTACATCCCCATTGAGATTTTAGAAAACGAGCAAATCATAAATCAAAATTAAATTAAAAAATAGAATATGAAAAAGAAAACAGTCCGAATATGGGCAACATAGGCAAACAATATGAAAAATAGAAACGCCAAGGATGAGTCGATAAGCTATCTTCGGGAACGGAGGCTTTGTGTTACCCATAAAAATGTGTTGGCAGTGGCAATGAACAGCAACTTCATTGTCAGTATAAACCCAACATATGAGTTGTAAATAAACTAAAACCAAAGTTCTATAAGGCGAGTTAAAAAGGTCATGGCAGATCCTTAGGTACAAAAACCAATGGTTTAGTGAGTATCAATCACTGTTAGCGAAAATAAGAAGCTGGACAGACACTAGATTTAAATAAACCAAAAATATTATAACTGAAAGAAGGATTAGTTTATGCGACCACTATGACCCGTAAATGTCATATAACTCAATATGTCTTATATTTCCAATTCTGAAGTTTCAAAATGCAGATGTATTAGGAGTACTGATCTGTAATGTGACAAACAAGATCTTTTGAAAGTTTCAGTGAATATGGGTTAAATTGCCCAACAAATGACATAGCCATTGTTCATTGTAAAGGTCCAAATAACAACTCTACAACTTGCCATCTACTTAAAGCAAAGCAAAGACAAGAGTGGAGAAAAACTACACAATGGCTACAAAATCGAAAAGCAGGTATACCTAAGGAAAGAAAAGGAAAAAAGCAATTATACGAACTTGAAGAAAGAAAATTCAAAGAAACCACTGCAAGACGCAATGAAATGAAAGATGCAATGAAAGGCATGGAAAAGTGTTGGATTGAAAAACAGAAGTAAAAAAAATAAGAGGAAATAATACCATCTTAGATTAGAAGAGAGTGATCAATTCCAGAAGGAGCCTTGTAATCTGGTAACCTTCAAAGCCTAGAAAGGCAAAGAAACCTTCGGCAAAAAATCCCAGTCTAATCACAGCTCTTGAAATCCCTCACTTGTTTTTACTTTGATAATTAAATCGATCAAAGGTTGGTCTTTGCCGCCGCCAATAAAAACACCCTGGATAATAGAAGATTTAATCAGTCACGAGGAACCTTTATATCTGGGATTTTCTGAATACATGTTGAACTAATCTGATGGAAACATCATTCCAGAATATCCTTCCAAATACCTCTGATAACGAGGAGAAAAAACAAACACTTGTCCTACCATTAATATCAAACCTACTAATGTTATAACCAGCAAATAATTCCGCTGAATACTGATATTTATTTATAATCTTTATAGAAGTGTTTATATTCAAAAGGGAGACTACATTACTACTAGCCAAATCATTTGATAATATCATGAATATATATTCGCTTTTAGGATGTATAAGTCCATGTATAGATTTCTGAATATTGTTGAAAGAACTGAAATTACTTTGACGCTGACCAGTTGGTCAACATATCGAGGTGCCCTTAGGTTGATGAATTGCAAGACCTTCGGTATGAGCCGTTTAAGAATTGCAATAAGGCCAAGGTTACTGAAGTATCTATCCATACATGTGTAGGTCCAAGAACAAGTTTATCTACCAAGCCTTAAATAGCTTGGCCAATCTGTTGCTTCAAAAGAAAACTCATGATACTGTATGAGGTTACCTCTGCATATATTAAACCGAAAACAAAAGAAACAAACTGGTAAAATACCCTGAGTGCAGACCTCCACAACGGCAGCTTATTCCTAGAAACCAGTTTGCCTTTCCAGGAATGAATTTAGACCGTAGGCGTATCTGAAGTCTGTGTGATAACCATGTGGTAACTTGGGGGTTAAGGTTATGGTTAATTTGGTCGACCTTGACCTTTAAATTAGCTATTTAAAAATTGAATCACTTCCACGTCTCAACATAAGAATTAATGTCTGAAAGTTTCACTACTCAAATTACAATGAAACACAATTCAGACCAGTTCCTCTGTTTTTACTTCAGCCGAACAAATTGGGAGGAGGTTATGTTTTCGCCCCTGTTTGTCTGTTTGTTTGTGAACAACTTCCTAGCCACAATTTTACTCATCTCATAAATGAGCGAAACTTGCACGGATTAATTGCTATATTGAGATGTAAAATTGATTCAATTTTGAAAGTCCTAGGTCAAAATTCAAGGTCATGGTCTAGCAAAAGGTCGAGAAATAAGCTGGCCTGGCGGATGTCTGCACTCGCAGAGTACTTTTCTTGGTCATTTTTGTTTCGGTGAAATTAATGTTTTCTATGAATTCTGGTTTTGACCAAGGTAGTCCTGCAAAATCCCAAATGTAGAATCAGATAGTATCAAACAAGATTATGTATTTTCGGAATGGTCAAAATGATTCACTGTCAATATCCGTAAAATAATATGGATAATAATATAATTTCTTGAAAAATGTTGAAAATGCTCAAGGTAATTCTGTTTAGTAAGGTAAGTTCAGTAAGATTATATCGTTTTATAAAAAGATGCAAGATGCCTAGCAAATAAAAGCTAGCTGTTAATCGCGGATATTGAGCGATTAGACAATACTCTAAAAAAGAAAAAAAAAATCATGCAATCAGTGCAATTCATTTGAGGAAAATTCATCAAAATACAGATATCTAAACATTCTTAAGTAGTATTATCGATTCCCATATGAAATTTCTATTGTCCTTTGGTAAAATAAAGTTTTTCAAGGGTTTTGAAACTGCATTAAAACTTTTATTTCGCATACAGAATTCAATACACGGGAAAAATAACGATATGTTATAGCTACTTTATCCATATAATCTAATCGAATTTTAATCTCTTAGTCGGCATAGAAGAAATGAGGATGTACCTAATGTTATCCATAATGTTTCTGCTATTCTAAGAACAGCCCTCTAGAGCCCTCACAAAAACCATGAAATTCAACAAACCCTTTTCTGACTTGAAAATGATTGTGTTGCATAGTCAGTTAACATATATGAATCATTATCAAAATAATGTCCTCGCTTGGTTCATCTAGAAGTAATCATTTCCTTATATTTTCAGCGTAGAAAATCAAGGGAAAACTTCTTTTAAGTCATGATTACTGTTTATTGAAAAAGATAAAAAACAATGAAAGGTTTAAAACCATCAAGAAACCATACATACTGTGAGTAAAATGCTTAGTTATCTTTTACCAAAAAAAAATAAGGAATAACTGAGCGTGTAAACATAGAGATTATCCCACCCTTAGACT
>NC_090759.1:46772811-46780311 GCF_036898095.1 Palaemon carinicauda
GAAACAAATTTCTCTGAATATTCTTTAAAATGGGGAGTAAGAAAAAGTGGGATCGATAACTATTTGCTAAATAAAAATGGACAGGATTCTCCGCTGATGTAAAGGCAACTTACTCCCGATATCCTAATCTAATTTCTAATTATCTTTATGAAATCAACCGAAATTTCTCAGCACGGGCTCTTCATCTAACTGCTCTTCATAAACTGATCAGAAGTAAGCCTAAATTAGCTACTATTAAAAAAAGAAGCCATCGGACGAGGAAGTACACTTAAAAAAAAGCCGTATAAAACGGTAAATATCCTGGAATGAATGTTGCCAGGCATTTGCCGTTTTAAAAACGGATATATTGGCGTAAATGAGAGACGTTACGGTCACCAACCGGAAAAGATAAAAACAAAGTAAGGTAGAATTATGGTCGCCTGTATTTTACTGAAATACGGCCGAGAACAGTATATTTTTACGGAGAATTTCCGATTAAAATTACAAGTTTTTTAACAGTGTAAAAGATCGCAATTAAGGTGATGCAAGGTCAATTATAAGTCTTGAAATACCAAGCCATTAGAAATGATGTGCGAAAATTCGTTCAGGTGAGGACGGGATCCGTTGTGATTATGTTAATCCAGGCAGTATGATAAACATCTTGGTAATTCGTTGAGTTTATAAGTCCAAAAAGGGGAAATCTTATCTCAAAACACTAGCTGAGAATCGGGAGGGATAGGCTATATGATTTCCAGTACCAGTATATGTGTGTATGTATATATATGTGTATATATATATATATATATATATATATATATATATATATATATATATATGTGTGTGTGTGTGTACATATATATATATATATATATATATATATATATATATACATGTGTGTGTGTGTATATATATATATATATATATATATATATATATATATATATATATATATATATATATATATAGCAGAGAGAGAGAGAGAGAGAGAGAGAGAGAGAGAGAGAGAGAGAGAGAGAGAGAGAGAGAGAGAGAGAGAGAGAGAGAGATGCTCGAAAAACCTCCAATCAAAGAAGCCTACGTTTATTCAATTCCTGATAACTTGATACTCAAATACCAAGGAGTTTTGATGTTATATAATAATATTGATAATCCCTATCTTCCTCCCTGATCAGCAATTATTTTGATTAGCACAAAATCATATTAGATGAACCAACAAGTTTGTTTCCGATGTACGGATCACAAACTGAATGATAAGTAATAAAACGAAAGTAAATGCGATATTTAATAATGGATGCTATAATATTTGTCATTTTACAGGAAAAGTAGTCCTAAAAATAAAGACGTTACTTTTGTATTCTTTCAACAGAGCGCAGTCCCTTCAGCGATGGAAAAAAATATTTCCCATATTTCTAACAGAAACAATTTTGGTTACGTAAAATATTACTAAAAAAACGTCAAATAATAATAATAATAATAATAATAATAATAATAATAATAATAATAATAATAATAATAATAATAATAATAACGTAATATTTTCGGTATGTCATATAACAGACACTTTTCTAGAAACTACATCTACTTTTGATATCTCGTATTTCCTTAGTCATGTCCCACCTTCTTATCTAGATCCAGACTTCTCTGCCATATCTGCTTGTTCTCATATCTACAAGTCGGGTCCGTTCCCTTTCCTAGTTTTCTAATAATAACAGTAATATTAATAATATATTCATGGAAGGTGGCAGTCAATTCGAAGTGATAGTATATTCACATTCGTCGTAATGCTATAAAAATCTACAGTAAAGCATGACCTTAATGTGCCTTAAAATTGATCTAAATTTAAGAAAGATCAAAATAAAATCTCAGCAAAAGAAAATCGAAAGCCATTAAAGATTAAATTGGTGTCGTGAAAGGAGCTAATGGATTCAAACACATTTCGGAGAACACCTGACGACGATATATCACGATATAACGAAGAACTAATTTTGAAATAGATAAATAAATAATATGAATAACACAAGAATAGTTGAGTAAAATATTCAGAAAATAATTCTTTATTCAGCGGTCATTTTTCTTGTGATGAAAAGAAACTTGACTCTCCTCAAAGATAACAAAAACATGTGAAGGCAAAAAATTATTAAATAAATAATGAAACTATAAATAGTAAAGAGAAACTGTGCGTTGTAATTTCTAAAGAAGAATAAAAATCAGAACTTGGAAACTTTCAAAACAAAATGAAATTTAAATGAAATCAGCCTGTTAGAAAAATCCTGATGATGTCGGAGCTTTTTTATCTTTCTGTTTTATATATATTTTTTTTCATAGAGTGTATTTGCCTAACTATGGCTTAAGAAATAAAGATAATACGATGGGGGAAAACAGGAAAAATATATATTTCTGACTTGCCTCATCCAAAATAACAAGCATGATATTCCTCAAATCCAGATAATCAAAAGAATAAACAAAATAAAATTTACTTTTAAGAATTATTATAAAGAAAACAGAGAGATTAGACGTAAATAAACTAGTTTTACAATAAAAAATATATTTATATATATACATATAAAAATAGAGATATATATATTTATATATATACATGTATATGTATATAATCTATATATCTATACATATATATATATATATATATATATATATATATATATATATATATATATATATATATATATATATGATCTATCTATCTGTATATATAATCAACATCTCTGTATATATGTAGATATATTTATATAATCATATTTATCAAGCTTACTAGCAATACAGTATATCTATCTATCTTTGATAGTACCATAAATAGACCTTTATTGGATATAATAGAGAATAGGCAGTAGGATTCCTTAGTTTTTATATATGAAATTTTATAATAAAATTAGAAATTATTTTATTTTAATCATACCTTGATTATTAAACTCATTTATTATTTACATTCGAACCTATCTGAAGTAGTAGTGGAGACAGCGGTAGACTTGACATTAAATCTAATGAAAGTATCATATACTTCTCGCAGCTAGCTGACAGTGTATAAATCAACTATTGGACGGGAACTTGGCCGTAAGACGAGGGGAAAGCTTCCTAAGACGTGAGAGTTAGGGAATGAATGAAGGAGACGTGGGTGGACGGGGCTGTGTGCCCCGAGGAATGTGTAATACTCATCGCTATAGTATCACATACCTCTGTTCGCTTTACTTTCTACGCATCGATCGATTGACTCGTTGTTGTTTTATTTTCTTTTTTGTAAACGATCAATGAAGCGTTGCCTCAAACATGTTTGTATTTGTGGGTAAACTGTTTTTTCAAGGGGTGTACTTTTATCACGTACGTATTAATTTAGACTTAGAAAAAGAGAAATCTGATTGAAAGCTATCAAGAGTATTAAACGGAATAGTCCTAAGTAATACAAACATACGTTTTCCATTAAGTGGAAGACTTTTATAAAATCAATTTAATAGAAATATCAAAAGATGAATAATATATAGAGGAAACGGAAGACGGAAGTAATATTTGCAAAAAAAAAAAAATAGGTACACGACACGTCAACAATAAACACGCAAATAACTAAACAAACAAACAAAAATCTTGTCCAAGGCAAGCAAGCCTTCGGGGGGCCACATGGCTGCAACATCACAAGGGAGCGCTGCTCTAGGCCAATTGATAGTTAACTATTCCATCTAATCGCCGCGAATCACCGAATAAAACGTTTGCACAAATACCAATACAATAAAGCCTGACGTTCAGGTCCGTGGCGTGTTTATGAACATCAAAGAACGCGTGATTTCAGCCGGTGCATTGGCCGAATGCCATTTCAAAAAGGAAAATTAGCTACTAAAATGCATGTTGAAAAATAATAATAATAATAATAATAATAATAATAATAATAATAATAATAATAATAATAATAATAATAATAATAATAATAATCTCTTTACATAATACAGAGTAAGTGTCTAGCTATATATATATATATATATATATATATATATATATATATATATATATATATATATGTGTGTGTGTGTGTGTGTGTGTGTGTATGTATATGTATATATCTTTATGCTCAGGATCACCTCTCCCCGTCCCTCGAGTTATGGGGGAGGAAGTACTCATGCCCTGGGAGAGTAGGGTGCGTTTGTGAGCGTATTTCTATTTAAAATATTTAGCCGTCATATTTGACGGGTCGCGTAAGCTAATAATAATAATAATAATAATAATAATAATAATAATAATAATAATAATAATGGATTAAAAACATCCGATTACACAACTGTTGAAATAAAAGTAATCCAAATATTTTTTTCTTATTTTGTAAAATTTCCCTTTGCTCGGCATATAAACTACCAATTGCTTCAATTTTATGAATAAAACTGATGGATACTTTTTCCAATAGAATATTGAAGCACTTTTCTTTATAAAAAAAAATTTAATGTTCTCTTTAGGCCTACTATATTTTTTGCGCACATACACCCACATACTATATATATAAAAATATATAGATATTCATATATACATATTTATATGCATAAATATACCTTTCTGAATGTAGACCCCTTAACGTGATGAAAGGGTTTGTGAATCGCCATGAACAGCATAGCTGTACTAGTCAGGGCCACCCACACTAGATTGGTTTGCTGTGCGCAGTCAGATTGAAGTCTCCCACCAGCATCATTCCCTAGTGGCCAGCGTAGTGATGATAATGGTCAAAGCCCCCGACATGACTTAGGAGATAAAGATATATATATATATATATATATATATATATATATATATATATATATATATACATATATATATATATATATATATATATATATATATATATATATACTGCATATACGAGTATATGATATATGTGTATATACAAACATACACACATAAATAATTGAGTTTAAAATTACTATATTCAAATAAATTGAAGTGTGGGAATTCAGTCTTGTATTAGCCGTGAGACCCCAGACATTTCCACATCGCGTGCATATTTACGGACCTGGATAAGCTCCTAACACATATTTTCGAGGAGAGGCCCCTTATACCTTGCTATCCTCATGCAATAACCAAATGTTCAAAATTTTTGCATTTGTGATATAAATATAATATATATATATATATATATATATATATATATATATATATATATATATATATATGTGTGTGTGTGTGTATATATGTATATGTATATGTATATATATATATATATATATATATGTGTGTGTGTGTGTACGTATGTACATATATGTAAACAAATGTATATATAAAGACATATATATACAAAAAAAACTTACATATGTACATAATACAAACGGATATATATGTATAACGCTGATGTAGTATTCCTTCTCTTGGCAACTCCAAAAATAAAATAAACAATTGTAAAAGTAATCTGCAACTTTCATCACATCTCATGAATACTATCGGTATATTGGCATCCTTCCCTTCAATATACGTCTCTTATATCAATCACTACGCGATGCTTTCCAAACGCAAAGAACAATACATCATCCCCCCACCCCACCCCAAAAAAAAAGAATATAGAAAATTTGAATAATGAAAACCGAGAGCTTACACCTATCGATTTGTGTAATACGATCGAATAAGAGGAATGGGAACAAGATCTTCACGTGAGAAGATTTAGATGTCATTGTGTAACCTTTTTTAGGGAAGCGAATTCTAAAACGTATCTTGGGTGTTTCATCCCCAAACATCGGACATGCGAAAAAAATTATTTGCATTTATGATTAAATTATAGAAATATATGAATACATATGTTGATAATGCATATTCAAATTTTAATCCATAATTTATGAACATGATCAGATAGGTCTACTGTAGGCGGCATTGTGAATAAAGCCCTAAAAGGATTCAGAAATTTTTGCCGTTTTCACTATTTACATGAAAACGAAGTTGTCACTAAATAAGCAAAATAACAAAATAGACGCTACTTTAAGACGGAGCTGATAAGAATATTTTATGCTAACCATTCAGGAAAATAATGTGTGAAGATATTACCACATATTAAAACAAAGAGTTAGATAGTGATAGGTAGGTGATATATAAATGGGTCAGAGCTACCCTTAAGATAGGTGAGTCCGCAACGCAACGAAAGAATACACAACTTAACAAAATCGTAAGTGGCCAGTAATACACACACACACACCCACAGTGAGTTAGTGTCCACTAGTTTGAATTATTATTACATACGTTGAGTTACAAGCACTACTCGCAATTTGAAATGATGGCAGATAAACTTATAGAGATAATTTACTTGAATAACTTTGAGCGTCTACACGTTTATTTTTACATCTAACGAAACCTCAACCGATCCATCATGAAAGTGATGTCTCTCCTCTATATTACCGATTCATGTCTGCCATTTATTTAGTGGACAGGTACCTCCACAAAAGTAGAATCCCACATGAAGCAAATACAAATGACATTCAGCGCCATGCAAATACATGCGCGAAATTCCACTAGAATAGATATTTGGAGCAAGAGGGAGGACACTGGCTTATAAATGTTCCAGTGATGTAAACACTAAGGTAATAATGAAAACTGGGATTAGATATTGTAATTAGTGGCAGTATATCCTGCGTGAGGCAGCACGTTTATTCTGCTTGCATCCACACCAGTCTGCCAACCGCTTTGCTATTAATCTAAATTCATAAGCATAATAAATCCTTAGGATGTGGTGTCGCTCATCTCCACGGTGCAATTGCTGCCTCAGCTGAGTCTGCCTTTCGTTAAACTGAAAATATTTCACGGGTTTTCATCACCATCTACTCATCAAATGACTCCAGTCTAAAACTTTTGTGGGAAGATTTGCGAAACATTTATAATTAGGTCTACTGATGCAGGTAAGATATTGCATTAAATAAATACATAAAAAGCCAACTTGTCTTAGATTCTATCGTAAACAGTACTATATACAGTATATATATATATATATATATATATATATATATATATATATATATATATATATATATATGTTTGTATATAAGTAAGTATATATACATACATGCACACACATAGAGATATATATATATATATATATATATATATATATATATATATATATATATATATAGATAGATAGATAGATACATATAGATATATATGCATGCATCTATATATATATATATATATATATATATATATATATATATATATATATATATATATATATATATATATATATATATAGTTATATATATGTACATATGTATATATATAATAGTGTACGTGGCCATTACAAATGGCGGCTAATTATTTAGATAGATATACACACACACACACAGATTCAACACTCCCATCCCCTCACCCTTCCCTAACCACAACACGACAGTTGTGGTTTCCGAGTACACGGGGTACTCCATCTCACTAAGATACGACTATTTCTTTTCCCACCTACCAGAGAGACCGTAAAATTAAACGTCTGGCAATACCGCTCAACGTTACTGGGAAGATATATATATATATATATATATATATATATATATATATATATATATA
>NC_090759.1:46785311-46792811 GCF_036898095.1 Palaemon carinicauda
TTATACAATGAAATAAACATGTCATTTAATAAACCGAGTACCAGTGACAATAATCATAATGACAATTTACTCAATGCATTTTGAAAAGAAGTGAAAATCAAAGTGATTATAAAATTATTCCTATGACATTTGTTATTTTATTTGTTATTCAAAATTATTAAAATTTCTTATGGGATATTTCTCACATGCCATTGCCATATCAGGCAGTCTTGAACAGCTTAACAGTTTATAATAACCTTACGGATAATATAAACCATGAAACAAGAAATAAATAACAATATAGCATCGTCTCATAAACTCAAGTGAAAATTTAACTCAATATATAAATGTACAAATAACGAAAATACACCGGAAACTTAATTATATTGGCTTGATTTCTATTGCTTACAGAAAAGAGAGGTCATTTGTCAAATACATGACTCGATAAATGATGTATATACATCTAGATATATTCATGAATTAAATCATAAATGGAGTATTATAGACAGGGTTAGTCCTGACTGATTTAGAAAATTAATAATATTGCATAGCCTATATCTTCTTAGAGTTGAATATACGGAACTCCAGTTTGTACGAACAATATCAAGAGTGACCAATTTTTACATACTTATGGAACCCTACAAAAACATTCATTTAAATAAAAATTTAAACTAAAGATCCAAAGCAATAAAAACGCTAACTAATCAGCGGAAGAACAGAAAAAATATAGGTGAAATATACTTGGCAAAAATATCATCTATGTCTAATTCTTTTAAAAAATTAATCTATTCGAAGTAAGCGCTATCAATATCCTTATCGGTTCCGTAGAATTAAAAAAAACTATTAAATTTGTACACACAATTGCGGGAAATACGATAGCAATATCAAATGACATTTTAGCAAACATCGTTGATCTACAGACATTATAATATAATTTGCCGTCACTTTCCTAGTTCTTTTAATATACACAAATAAACATATGTATATATATATATATATATATATATATATATATATACATATGTATATATACAGTATATATATATATATATATATATATATATATATATATATATATACATACATATATATATATATATATATATATATATATATATATATATATATATATATTACGCGAGTATGTACGAGTTTGTGTTTAAAAAACAAATTCTCTGGGAATTGATTAATCTTAGAACCTAGATATCTATCAAATGGCCAATTTATGTACCAATCAAGATTCGCTCACTATGAGAAATTATAGAGGTGCTGCACTACCAATTACATGTTTATATTTGTCTTTTATTATGGAACACAAAAACACAAATATGCCCTAAATTCATTCCCGCGGGACCCGTATACACCTTACGCTACTTCATATGTAGCAGTATAAAAATAAAAAACATTTAATTATCGTCGCAGTAATTATTTCAACTATATAAAGGCTAAGTATTAAACATCAAATTTGAATATGACTTTTAAAAAAATGCAGATTCGCTTGACTGACTTCATCTCAAGTTCAAATAACATTGTTTTCAATTGTGTTTTATGTATTATAATTTTCTATTACCAATTAGTGCTGGAGAGAGTAATAAAATTTAATAGCACACATCTAAGAATAAAACTATGCATATTTTTGTTTATGGCTATAGAAGCATAATCACACTTTAAGATGTACAACAAATTGAATTTCATGTTTTTTTTTTTTTCTTTTCTTTTCTTTTCTTGTTTTGAGATTTAATTCATCAAAACTAGAAAGGACTACTATATGTTAAGGAAGACTACTCCATTATTTCTTCTTTAGACAAGAATAACACAAATTACATTGAGATTGTCTTAGAATTCTTCATCTCGAACAATTCCAAAAATGACTCCCCTTCCATGTCATTTCAATACAATAATTTATGTAGATTAAGGTATAATTATTATTATTATCATTATTATTATTACTAGCCAAACTACAACCCTAGTTGAAAAAGCAAGGGGTCCAACAGGAAAAAATAGCCCATTGAGGAAAGGAAATAATGAAATAAATATGTTTATAATCAACAATTACCTAATATTAAATACCTTTAATTCATGTAGAGTTAATTCGTGGTTAAAATACGTATTCACTAACAATAACACTTATAAGCACTCAAATGATTCTTGTCCCATTGAATTACCACACAGCATTATAAAACGATAGCAATAGAGCAGCGTGATTAACTTGTGTAAACGTATACGAAAAATTACACTCAATTACATATACGCGATTATCACAGATAGATGAAGAAATTAGACATTTTAATGCTACAAATATTTTTTTCTAGTTGTTAAAAGTAATTATTACAACTGAAAAGTAAAATCACTTAAATGAAATACTTATCTAATAGAAAAAATAATGTTGAGCGCTCTCCCTCGACAAATGCCGGGAAGACTACTTACACGAATCATATAAACTCTTCGATATAGAATAAGAAATTTGGGAAAGCAAAGAATGCCATTACAAAGTTGTTATAATAATACATTTTTCCCTTTTATTTAAATAAAACTAATATAAAAAATAAATTGCTGATAAAAATCATGATACAAATATATTTTTAACATTGTATCACTTAATTGAGCAATAAAAATTCAGTATATGCCTTTTCATTTAAATCAAACTAAATAGGAAAATAAATGGTAGATAACTTTTTCCAAAAAGATATGTTTAACCTGGTGTCATTTAGTGTAATAAAAATTCAGTGTTTGCCTTTTCATTGAAATCGAACTAATAGGAAATTAATGGCAAATAAAAAACCACGATAGAAAAAAAAATATAAATAGTAACTTTTTCCAAAAAGATATGTTTAGCCTGGTGTCACTTAATTGTGTAATAAAAATTCAATATTTGCCTTTTTATTTAAATCAAACTAATAGGAAAATAAATGGCAAATAAAAATCACGATAAAAAAAGTAAATAGTAACATCAAGCTAAACATATCTTTGTGAAAAAAAGACATGTTTAGCCTGGTGTCACTTAATTGTGTAATAAAATTCGATATTTGCCTTTTCATTTAAATCAAAATAATATGAATACAAATGCCCCATAACAATCACGATAAGAAATGTCAGTTAATATGAGATGAAAAAGGCAACTCTGTCACGTCGATTTTAAAAGATGCTAGGAACAGTCCAGTGTTAATGGTTTTTCGATAGGCCTATTTAATGATTTACTCATAAAATAGAATATAAAATTAAGTACAACGGTCAAATTAGTCATGATAACTTAACTGATGATAAAATTGAACCTGTCTATTCTACTTTGAATTAATTTTAGCTTCTGAAAATATCTACGGGATTATCCCGCACATTTCACTTAGAATCTAATTCTCTCTGAATCTTCAAAATAATTCTAACTATATTCTGAAACAAACCATTTAGTCCCAGCTTCGCATCCTATTGAACATTTTGATGAATATAACGTAGCTGGTTTTATTATTGATCAATTCTAATTTAACAATCAAGCCCTAAAGCATGTCAAGAGAAAATTTATGACATTGGATAAAATAAAATTTCTAAAACCATTCATAACTCGACGATGATGTTAATACAGTTTTCATTCACATTTATGAGGAAATTACCAATATCTCTAAATTATTTGATAAAAGAAATAAATTAAACTACCGGGATGCTGAGAATAAGTTTTAAAAAATCGAAAGAAATATAAAACCAATAACGGAAACTACAAATTATAAAACAATAAATGGATTCCTTGAATAAGGAAAAATTGTTTTTCTCTGAGACTCAAAAATAGAAAAAAACAGAAAAAAAAACCTCGTTGTAAATGGATAGAAGTATAAAAGTTAGCGAAATAAAAGGGAACCGATGGAGATGAGAAACGAAAAGAAAAGGAGAGAAAAAACAGAGCGGGAGAATAACGCCAATAAACAGAAGGATCAAAGCGAAACACTTTGTTTAATAAAATGCCCCGAAGGGGTCAAGAGTTGGATGGAACGCGACCGCCACTGGATTTAATTTTTCAATTCTAATAATAAAAATTTTAAAAACTTGAAATCTATTGGTTGAAAGAAAAGAAATACGAGACAGTGCCTGACAAGGAAAATATTAAATTCGAAATATGGAAGAAGAAAAATCGGAAAGGATTGCAATGAATTGGTCAATATAAAACTAATTGATAGATAATTGATTAGAAAGTGAATAAATGTTCGAGTGAAAAAAAATCATTAAAATGAGGTAAAAACAATTAGAGAAAAATAATCTGAATGGCTTTGGCAACAGAAAACTATAATACCGGATAGAGATAGAGAGAGAGAGAGAGAGAGAGAGAGAGAGAGAGAGAGAGAGAGAGAGAGAGAGAGAGAGAGAGAGATAGTACCATTTGAATGAAAACAATTCTTTCCATCTATGATGAGTGAAGGGAGAAGATATATAAATAAAACTCAATATTCCAGCGAGGAATATATCCTTCTTACCATTGAAGATTAACCTTTACAAGAGTAATAAAAGCACAAATAAAAGCTATAAATATGACGCCAGACGTAAATAAATACTGAATAATTCCACGAATTCTTCAACAACTGAGAATGTTGCATATATTCTCATATGAAATGCGGCATACAAATAAATACGTAAAGAGATATAGATTGACATTGAGTGATTAAAAACAAACAAACAAAGTAATAGTCCGACAACGCTAAACAAGGTACAGTCAATATATGTACCAAAATAACTGTTTGTATCGGATGGGTAATAAACTGTATGAATAAAACCAAAGGTTTCGTAAACTTGAATACATAATAATCGATCAAAAAACTAATTAGATGTAACATATTACTAAATTTTATTTTGCAGCGCTGGTGTAGTCATAAAAAAACAGTATAAAAAAAAAGAAAAAAAAAATCTCTTCATAAGGAAATATGAGTCCAGAGTAATATACCTGGTAAACTAAAGCCCTTTAGAATTTAAAAACGGAGAAGGTAAAATTGTAAAACAATTACTTTGGATAAAGTTTGAAAAAATATAGTTTTTTTTTTAACAAACCATATCAAATTTTTTATTTCATATATATAGGTAATTTTAAAAGAATAGATAACTGATTATTACAAGTCACAACCAATACGTTACGATAGTAAGTTGAATTAACATTTGAATATTATAATATTCATGTATAAATTTTATAAAAAGTTCATACATAGTGGGCGTGTTAAAAGAAGAGTTATAAATATATTTACATTTAAAATACAACTAATTTTCACTAAACGAAACTATCAGTTTTTAGCGGAAACAATATTTAGGAGGTAATTTCCCCCTTCCACTGAATTGTATAATAATATATTTGCATTTAAACTCTAGAATATTTTAATTTTTTAAGGAAATAAAAACAGGCACTTTTTTATGCAAAATAACTATAAACAAAAATAGGTGTTATTAGTTTTCCAAAAAGAAAGTAAACAGGTGTGATCTGGTGGCGTGTTTGCGATGGCATTTAGCTCCCTCAGCAGGATCTCCGCCATTTTGTTCCGGCGACTCAACACGTGAGCGGGCGACTATCTCTCTCTCTCTCTCTCTCTCTCTCTCTCTCTCTCTCTCTCTCTCTCTCTCTCGTGTCATCTCCTACTCTCACACCACTTCCTCTTCCCTCTGTCTGCCTCTCATAAAATTGTCGAAAATTGATGATCCGTGGAAAATGTAGATGCACATTTATTTCCTTTAATCCCAATAAAAAAAGAAAGCTGAACACGATCATTACTATTTAAATGAACAACACATGCAGAGCAATGTTTCAATAAATGATTCAAACCAATTCTGCGAATTGACTTGCAATCTCTCCAAACTGTGTATTCTGTAAACGTCTGTATTTCTATCAAACGAATGAGAAACTGGACTTACTTTCGCTATTCTCTTTTCATTATAATGTCCAACACTTGTTTATTATATAGATTTATTAATGCAGTGTAAAGTATCCGGGTTTACATTCAAGTCAAACGGGAGCAAATCGCCGCGCGTATATTGTAAGCCAGAGTCAAGCTACGCTGCGAGGGAGGACGAGTTGGTGGCACACCTTGTCGCGTCTGCTGTCAGCACCGTACTGCCTGGCACTCGAGCACTTACTGACTGCTGGCCGCGCACTCCTGGAGCCCCTCCCCCGACGACTCTCGACCCATCCAAAGCCCCTCCTACCCCCTCGCTCATGTCATGATTACCCCAATTTTATTCGCCCTCCTTCTCTTCTCCCCTCCCTAAATCCCTCGCCTCCACCCAACCCCTCCACCCTACTAAGCCCAATGGGTCCTCATTCAATGCTCCACCCCTGTGCCCAAGGCAAAAGCCTTCAGGTGGCAGGGCCTTTACCTTTCTTATTCTCTTGTCTCATTTACTGTTGGAGTCACTGTTTCGACTTCGTTACGTTCATTATTTTTGGCGGCCAAAGGGGAAAGGAACTTCTGCCTTGCACGTGCGCACAGCCTACACACAGTATACATACACACACGTGTATATATATATATATATATATATATATATATATATATATATATATATGTATGTATGTATGTATATATAAATATATATATATATATATATATATATATATATATATATATATATATGTATGTATGTATAATAAATATATATATATATATATATATATGTATATACTGTATATACATATATATACATATATATACATATATATATATATATATATATAGAGAGAGAGAGAGAGAGAGAGAGAGAGAGAGAGAGAGAGAGAGAGAGAGAGAGAGAGCGATTAATTAGCGTATATAAACAATAAATCTTATAATTCCAACGGTTCTCTTAAACAAATTTGTATGCAAAAACCATATTGAATATACATGATTTGAAAAATTAAAAAATATTGATATCACCAACTGATCAGTCAACAGGAAAATACATATTTTAAACGATCAGACTCGTGAAATCAAACGATAAGTTCTTATCATGAATTAAGGATAACTCTGCAGTAACTATTAGGAAACTGCCACATACTTAAAACTCTACATTAATGTAAAGGCTATCCACAGATCATGAGAAGGAAATCACAACATGAAATTACTCTCAATGACTAATTTACTTTCCAGAACACCAGCACTCGCCAAATTGTAATGATACAGTTACTTGTTTGCCAGTCTGTGTTTTATAAACAATATTGGTACCGGTTAAAAGCCGCTCACGAATGGCAAGAGTCCAGAGATCGACAATGCCCTAAAGATTGACCATATACACACATGATTAGTGCTCAAGGCCCCTCTCAACCCAAGCTAGGATCAGGGAGGGCCAGGCAATGGCTGCTGAGGCCTCAGCAGGTAGCCCTATATGCTCCCCAAACACTTCAGCCTTAGCTCGGAAGAAAGGTGAGGCTGGAGACACTACAAGAAACTATAGAGTTTGAGTGGAACTCTATCTCCCATCCTGCAGAACGCCAGACAGGGACGTCTCAAACAGTCCACCACAACCCCATTTGTGTTAATTCCAACTGGGATATATCTGATTCAAGAATGTAAAATTCAAGATATT